>NW_020837946.1:7038957-7117339 GCF_003676395.1 Aethalodelphis obliquidens
AAAAAAAAAAAAAAAATTAGACAGCTGAAATTGGAAAGCGTTGTCATAGATGTTGTGTAGGATTTTCTTGGTTTACTTTTTGTTTTTTAACTTTTTCTGAAGCGCTTGGTTCCCTCCTATTTGGAATGGTTTCTCAGTTACTGTTTCAGGACACAATGGTTTGAGAAAATAAGTAGACAGATATTCAAATTACAAAGTTAGGAAGGGGGCAGCTGGGGAAGGGTCAGGCGTTCAAATGGGGGAGGTGGGGACAGTCACTGCGACAAACCGACAAACCATGAGGCAGCGCTTGACTCTCGCCACAGCTGACACCGTGAGAAACAAAGGGGAAGCTGGAGGTGCTGACCCAGCACCGTCCCTGGAGCAGTCGCTCCTGCCGCTGGCCTGGGTGGTGTCCCCAGATCAGATAAAGACGGACTCCACATGGTCCCCGATCTTGGGGGGCTGGCTGTGCACAGCTCGAAAAATGAGCCTGGAATGATATTTTGAGCATCTCCATGGAAACAGGGCTACAGGTACACTCCTGAGGGGCGGTCCACCCAGGCTGGCACTTGTGGTGGCACCGCCCCTATGTGCCCGAACTAGACTTCCAGCCTCGTCCCCCTGGGAACGAGGAGGGAGTGACTTCCCAGGGAGCTAGCAAGTTTGGATATAACTCACAGTCTGAGTGTGCTGAGCCTCTGAAATCAGAGTTGTATTTTTGTTGTTTTTCAACTTGTTTTCACAACTTAGAACTGAAATATACTTTTTTTTTTTTTCCAAAAGAAAGCAGTCCATTTTAGAAGGAAATTACTTACGGTTTTTAACATGATATACTTCTATCAGAAAATTGAATCGTGATTATTTTATTTACCAACCTTCATTGAATCATATATTTCTCTCTGTAGGATAAACCCTAACAATTCAGCAAATTAATCCCAAATTCAGAGGGGGCAGGGATCTTTGCCCCATGCTTTAAGGTGGACAGGAACCATCACCCAAAATATCAGGTAGCCCCTCTTCTATTTGATTTAGAAAGCAAGCACCTATACCTACTTTAGCAAAGTGACAGTGTTACCATTTATCATTTTTAAAGTAAACCTTTTGGATAAATAATTTATGCACCTGATATAAACTTGAAACAGAGCAAACAGAATTACAGCGAAAATCGTTCCCGCCGCCAACCCCTGGCCCTCAGGGCCAGTATGTGTGTGCTTGTGCGTGCGTGTTTGTGTGTGTTACACAAATGGTAAACTCTATGTGCACTGCTGTGTGCCTTGCTTTTTTTTTCTTTTACTTAGCAAAATGTTTTGACAGTATTTCCAGATCAGCCCAAACAGAGTTCCCCATTCTTGTTTTTCTTTTCTTTTCTTCCTTTTTTTTTTTTCTAGCTCTAGGGACCTCCATCGTTTATGATGTTCCATAATTTATTTAACCAGTCCCCTGTTGATGGACTGCAACTAGAAATGTTGTGTATCAAGGATGTTCATTGCAGCATTATTTATAGTAATAAAAGACAGATCTGTGCAATGGAATACTATGGGAATTGCTAAGTGGAACTGTCGGGTTAAAGATTACATACTTTTTAAATTTTGAGAAGATATTGCCAAGTTGTCTTCACACTTCAGCTGTATGAGAGGGTGCTGGTTCCCTATCACCAATGTGGTACAGCATCCAGCGAGTTTATCTGGACCCGTGTGCAAGATCATAAAGGATGCTGTGTTGTGGTTTTGCTTTGCATTTCTCTTGTTGTGAATGCGGCTGGGCATCTTTTCAAGCATGTGTCTTTTAAACTTTATGTCTATTTTAGTGTGTACTTTTTTGTAAGTTATCTTATTAACCAGGTCATCTTGAGAAAACGTAACAATTGGCTCGTGGTGTGTGTGAGCTTGGCCAAGGCTTGGGTTTGGGCAGCTGGTGGTGTGGAGGCACATTGGGCCCCCAGGCCTGCATGCCAACTCGCATTTAATGTGTGACCCCTAGTTTCACAGCAGCCCCGGGACTAATTGTCGTCACCCTGGGTGACACTGAGGCCCCGTGGCCCCCGTGGAGGCCCCTGGTCTTGTCACTTCTTGCATTTCCCGCACTGACTAGAGACCACGCTGCAGCAGAGCCTGGGCTCTGGAATCTGACTCCATTGTAATTATTCGAGGAGGAGAGAGAGGCTCTAGGGGCTGCTTCTTAACTAAAAGCCTTTTCAGAGTCACTTCTGTCCACTCTAATGCCTCTGGGGTACGAATTACTCTTCTAGCCGCAGAAGTGAGGAAAGCTTTGTTAATGGACAGTAGGATCACGTGGGAAGCAAGGTCTGGCAGAGCGAGGATGCAGGTCCACCCAGGGTGGCCGCTGCTGGCAGCAGAAGGGCTCAAGGCCCGAAGCAGAGAGCAGACGCAGCCTCTGACGGAGGACACCGCTCCCCGGCTCCAGCTGACACCCCCAGAGGAGCGGGGAGGCAGCTCGCCTCAGCGGCTGGGGCAGCCTCAGGCCCTCGGGGGCCGCAGGTTTGCCTTTGGGGTCTGTGGTCTACACAGGGGCTGAGCATCTCAAGCACAGGGCTCAGCCTACAGCCAACCAAAGTGGTCCTAACTCCCACCAGCACAAGGGCACAGAGCCTGGACTGTGACGTCCCATGGCCTCTAAGGCAGCCTGAGCCCGAGGAGGGACCCCCCCCCCCACCACAAACCCCTTGGCATTCTGACCCAGCTTTCTGTCCATCTCCTCCCACCCTCCAGGCACTAACAGCGAAGTCCGGCAGCGGGCAGGTGCCCTAACGCTTAGCACTCAAGGTGTTAAGTGCGAAAGAAAGGTACCCGGGGAGGCTTTGGGGCTGGGGGCCCCCAGCCCTGGCACCAGGGGTCCTCAGACTCTGCCATGCCTCAGAACGACCTGGGGATCTTGTTAAAGGACGAGTTATGCTGGGCGCTGGGGAGGTTCCTGGGAATCTGCATTTTCGCAAACACCTGTGGTCGCAGGACCAGGCTGAGAAATACTGGGTTTTTTTTTTTTTTTCCTTTTTGCCTGGCTAAGTCTTATTGGCTCTTTGACTCTGACAGCCCCTTCCGGAAGCCTTCTCTGGCTGCCTGCCTCCCCATCTCCCCCTGCCATGGCAAAGCCCCCTCCCACTCCACTGTGGGCATCACTGCAGAGCTGTCATTGGCTGTGCCCAAGCCGCCTCCTCCCTGGTGTGTCTGTGTCTGTCTGTGTCCCCAGCATCATGCCGAGCCACTACCTGGAGGTGGCTCTGGGCACATGTCTGTGGAATGAGTGAGATGGGGAGGGCAGGACAGCATCACGGACCCCAGCCCCCCAGCAGCTGCGGTCTCCTGAGCCGGCGACCTCCCAGGGGCAGGGAGCAGCTCTTGGTCATCTCAGGAATCCCCAGTGCCCACAGCCTCCAGCCCCCAGCTCTTGGGAGGTGCTCAGTAAACATTTGGAGTTTCCTGGGTGCTGCACCCAGGCCAGGCCTTTCAGGAAGCCACCTGGTAAAGGAGATGGGGCATCGGACATTCAGGCCAGCAGGAGCCAGGAAAGGAGGACGAACGACGGGCACCGCTAACAGTGTCCTTGTAAAGAGACACAGACGGCCCCGAGGAGGATGGGTCTGGGAGCCGAGCCTTTGGGTGGAAGTTGTGAGTCGTGGGCACGACTCATCGACCCGACGCCAGGCCTGGTTCGCATTTGAGCACTGGGTTAGGTTTTCTCTTAACAAACTTATTATCAAGCACCATGTAAAGCTAAAAAGATGATCAAGAACCTGGAAAGAACCTAGGGTGGGAAGGAAGTGGCTTCTGCATAAATAACAGCAGACCGAGACCGACCTGCAAGGAGAGGGGCTGCCAGCCTGGCGCCACCGCAGGCCTGCAGGCTCACGGGAAAGCCTGGGCATTTCTGTGGAAGGGCGTCTCTAGCAGGGCGGTCAAGACACAGAGCCCTGAGGTCAAAAGGATGGGGTGCCACTCACTCGCTGTGTGGCCTCGGCACTCTCATCTGCACGGTGGGGACGGTTGGGGGACCTCCAGGATTGCAGCGAGGACGGAGGGAGGTGACGCGTTGGAAGTACTCAGCGTTACACCAGGCACGGGTTAGGAGCTGGACAAATGGCAGCTGTTACTATTACTTGCCCGCTGGTGCCATTTATCTCCGATAACCCTGCGTAGACGAGAGAACAGGGACATTTATGGCCACTGTTTACCAATGAAGTGTCCCACCCATCAGTGTGTCTCAGACGGGAAGGTACTGACTAAGAGAGAAATGGAGCCAAGAGTTTCCTGGATTTGGAGAGAGAGTGGTGCCCAAGCTGGCAAAGGGGCATCGGGGAGTGCTCAGCAGATCTTGCAAAACAGCCTTTTTCTCCCCAGTGTGATTTTCTGGAAGCAGTACATGCTGTTTCACAGAATATTGATGAACAGTCATCATTCTGGTCCCCTCCCCAGTCACCTGGGCGCCCACTGCAGAGAACGTCTCCTTTCTCTGGACTGTGGTCCCAGGCCTCGTTTACAGCAGTTTGGAATAATGTCTAACGTTGCCTTGTTCCTTGAGGGATGTGTGTCCTGTGTCAGGAGGGGCCCCCCCGCCCTCACCCTCCAGTCCCATGATCTGGGCTGCCATAACAGAATACCTCAGACTGGGTGGCTAACCCACAGACATTTATTCTCATAGTTCTGGGGGCTGGAAGTCCAAGATCAAGGTGCTGGCAGGCTTGGTTTCTGGTGAGGCCTCCCTCCTTGGTTTGCAGGTGGCCACCTTCTCACTGTGTCCTCACATGGTCTTTCCTCTGTGTATGTGCATCCCTTACACAGAGGTGTGAGGTGTCTGTCCCTCTTCCTGTAAGTTCACCAGTCATATTGGATTAGGGGCTCACCCTCATGAGCGCATTAACTGTAATTACCTCTTCAAAGGCCCCGTCTCCAAATGCAGTCACATTGGGGGTTAGGACTCCAACATGTGAATTTGGGGGGACACAATTCAGTCCATAACAGGTGGGAAAACGCAGGCTACCTGAGAAGATCCTTTCTGTACATCTGCTCAGACAAGAGCTTAGTCCCGGCCACTGCCGACAGTCTGTCCTGGAAGGAACCTGGGATGCAGGAAGAGGTGAAGGTGCCTCCTGGGACCCTTAGGGGTAAGGGGATGCTTTTGCTTCCCGGCTCTGCCAGTGACACACCAGACAACAACAGTAGTGAAGGGAGGTGGTGGGTAGCGTCTGTCCTCGGTCAGCCCGCTTTTGTCTCTGACCCCTGGTGACTCAGGCCACACCACAGCATCATAATAAAGGTTATGGCGTCAAAGACCGCTGTGAAGCATTGACACCAAGGCCAGGAAGCCGAAACCAATCCTAATCGGGATAGAATGACCACACACGGGGTCCACAGAGAATCTGAATTGTAAGGTGGAGACGGTGCAGGTAAAGAAGGCAAAGGACTGTTCAGCCTTGAGCGTCGCTGATGCTGCAGGAAGGAAGGACCCACATACCAAGGGGGACATCAGGGTGGAGCGTGGAGGCCGATGACGTGAGCTGCCTGCTCGGACCGTGAGGACCCGCGTCAGAAAATGAGATACCACAGGCTGAACTGTCTTAGATCACAGGAAATTGTGGGTCAGTAAACTGAGTTCTTAACGGACAGCGCTCTTTGTGTGTTAGGGGCTGTTTTTTTCACTTTTTTGATCCGAAGCAGCCTTTGCTTGGTGTCCTGGCTTCCTCTTTCATCCCCTTGCTGATGGGTCAGGGGTCTCCCCTGTTTCTTCAAATGCACTGCTTGACTAGGGTGGTCCAGGTGGGCCTGACCCAGGGCCACTCCAGTCCCAAGGCTGCGTGAGGACCCTGAACCCACACAGCACCGAGGCCTGGGCTGCCTCGGGAGAGGGGTCCTGGTTCTGTGCATCTGTGGGGCGTCTTCTGTTCCGTGGGGTGTGGGGCTGGCCTGGGGTCTGCAGGCTCAGAAGTTTCTGGACTCCCCCAGGGAAGGGGAGATGCTCACCGACCAAAGCTGAGCCCTCTCAGCTCATGAGACTGTGGCGATGGTCTCAGCTGGAACTCCGGTGATTCTCTGATACATTGTTTCCTTTTTTTGGAGAAAAGTCTAAGTTTACTGAGAAAAATCTAATCCATTTCTTCCAAAGCCTGTGGGGAGACAGGCATGGCTTCTCATCCACAGGCCGGCGGGGGAAGCGGCAAGAGCACGTGCGGAGCCCAGGAGCGTCGAGCAGCCCCGGGACTCCGGAACGCAAGGCTGTGTGGTTCTGGCCCACACGGCGGCCAGCAGGGTGGACTTAAGACTGTGCGCAGAAGCCTGCTCTGCCCCCACGTGACTCCTATACTGGCCTGGCCGCCAGGCCCCTCCCCCAGCTCCCTCTCCACCACCCGTCTCCCACCTCCACCTGGTGTCCACACCCCTGCTCTGAACGGGTCATACTTTGGCTCTCACACCCAGTGGCACCTCCTGGTACAGGCCCTCCTTGACCCCTCTGGCTGGAGCTCCATCCGTGAAGCACTTGAGGTCCTGTGAAGACGACACACGGATGTCGGATGGATTACGGCCCCGGACATCTGCCAGGTGCTTTGAGACAGGCCGGCCCCAGCTGGGCCTTTCCTCTGGGGACTGTGGTCCTTATTCTGCACACATGGGAACTGAGGCTTAGTGGGATGAAGCAATTCTCTGGCTAACTCCAAGGCCGAAGCCTTGACAGCTCTGCTCCTCAGCGGCCTGTGGTGGACACCAGGCCCAGCACGGCCCTCACTGGCTGCAAAACCACCTGGACTGGCCCCTCGAAGAAAGGTCCAGAGCTGCCCGGCTCTTACCCTTGGCAAAGAACCCAGGAGGGAGTTGGGCTTAGTAGTGGCGGGGTTGTGAAAAACCCAGGAAGCGTAACATGACTGTTGGCGGATACCAAGCGGAATAATCCAGCACTAAGCACCGATGGGAGACCAAGCTGTGATTCAGAAACTTCGGGTCAGTCCAGCCGAGCTCCCGAGGATGACGGTCCTGTGTGAGCCCTGCACCCCGACGGCGGGCAGCGCGGGGCCTCAGCCAGCCCGGCCACAGAGCAGCGGCTGCTTTCACCAAGGAGGGATTCTCTGCAGTAAGTAACTCACACACACACACTGACATATACGCAGTCACGCACACACAGTCACACACGTATATACACATTCTCACGTGCTCACACACACCTCTTACCGTCTGCTCGTAGCATCCCTCACACCCAACGGGACGCACTTTACTCCCGTTTGCTCTGCCTTCACTGCCCTGGGACGGAAGCAGGGAGTTTGCCATGTTCATGGAGGAGGAGTCCCGGGTGCCCGGACCAGTGCTCGTCAGCGTTTGCGGACGAATGAATGAACAAATGAATGAACGAGTGAGCAGGGCCTGGACCCTGTCGGCTCCACACACCGTGCAAAAGCTTGAATGACTGAGGGTAAAAATAATATTAATGAGGAAAGGACGACCATATTGATATGGCAAATAGTTTGGCATATAAAATAAAGACAAACACCCTGGAAAACAAAAATCCACAGGTGACTAGTTGCCTATAAACGGAGAAAGAGGGGGTGAGGTTGTGGCGGATGGGCACAGCCGGGATCAAGGAGCAGTGATTCAGGCCCAACGCCCGCTGCGTGTCAGCGGCTGAGAGGCCCGCCTGGCAC
The DNA here is from genome assembly GCF_003676395.1 of Aethalodelphis obliquidens. NCBI lineage: Eukaryota > Metazoa > Chordata > Mammalia > Artiodactyla > Delphinidae > Aethalodelphis > Aethalodelphis obliquidens. Next base: position 7,046,582 of record NW_020837946.1, read on the forward strand.
TGCCCGGCGGCCCCCAACCCCTCGTCCTCCCGGGGGTCAGGATGGTGATGCTCTCAGGGGCCTGGGCACCTTTCCCACGTGTGATCCCACAGCTGTGCATCCAGGCGTCGCTCAGGGAGACGTTTGTCTGCGGGGCTGCGTCCTGGGCACGGTGGTGTTTTCCTCTCTCGGTGTCTGCAGCACTCATCTGTCTCGGTTTGGGCTGTTTTGTTTTGCTTCTTTTAGTTACATTTGCTTGGAACTTGCAAGCTGTAATGGCCTGACGTTGTCTTAAGAAACTTAAATTTAGCAGCAGGAAAGTGATTTTTGTTGTCAGCATCTGTAACAGAGATGATTCCGGGAACTTCCTGCCCAGCGCGGTCTCAGCCTTGCCCGGCAGGGCTTGGCTGGACGTTGGCAGAACAGAGGGTGGGGCCTTCCGTGCCGAGGCCTCAGCTCTGGCGTGAGTGAGGCCAGCGGGATGTGCTTCGTGTGTTTCGTATCTTTAAGCGGACCAAGCATCTGTGACTCGGGGACAGTTAGAGAGGCCGCCAGCTCGTTTCAGTGCCTCCTCTCACTGTCTTGAGTGAGGCACAGACACTAGGGGACCGGTGGGCTCTCCTCTGATGGTGGCCCACGGTCTGTCATTTGTGGGCCACCCTGGAGTGAGCTCCCAACTTACAAATATGTCGCTCATTTTAAAGTGCTCTGCCAGGTTGGCTGTGGGTCTGAGCTTTGCGGGGAAGCAGCAGGCCAGGCCTCCTGCAGACGCCATTGAATCTCCGCTCTGCCTGCGCGTAAGTCAGCAGGGGTGGGTACTGGTGGGCAGAGCCCAGAACTTGGAAGAACCTTGGGTTGAATCTTCCACACCCTCCAGCAGTAACTCTGGGGCATTGCTTAACCTCTGCATCTGTTTCCTTTTAGCGAAATGCGAACTTCTGTACGTCCTTCCTGGGGGACCAGTGAGGATGGAACGAGAAGGCGCCTTGTGTGTCTGGAACACATGCTGGTCCTCCCTCCCTCTTCCCTTCCCTGTCTCCCTTCCTTCCACCATCCTTCCTAGCCCCGGCAGCACTAGCTTTCGTGGCCAGAACCTTAAGCCCTGCCTGGGTCAGGGTTCCGGTCAGTGGGAGGATGGAGGACCCCACAGGGAGGTGAGATGTGGGGTGGTCGGGATGCTGGGAAGGGACCAGGGCCCCCTACACTCATCGCTGTCCCATCTCTCAGCGCTCCTCTGTCTGTCTGTGTTGTTTCCTGGGGCTGCAGTAAGAAATTAGCACAAACTGGGTGGTAATTTATTCTCCCCCAGTTGTAGAGGCCAGAAGCCTGAAATCAGCGTGTTGGCAGTTCTGCCTCTTTCCGCTTCTGGTGGCTCCCGTTCCTTAGCTTGAAGCAGCATCACTCCAGTCTCTTCCTGTGTCCTCACATGGCCTTCTTCCCTGTGTGTCTGCCAGATCTCCCTCTGCATCTCTCCTGTAAGGACACCTGTCATTGGATTTAGACCCTCAATCCAGGATGGTCTCCTCACCTTGACATCCTTCACTTACATCCGCAAAGACCCTTTTGCCAAACAGGTTCACGTTCACAGGTGCTGGAGCTTGGCATGTGGACACAGCTCTGGGTGGGCGCACAATTCATCCCACTACACTGTCCCTTCTGGGCAGCCACCGTGGGCCCAGACCTGAACCCACCCTAAGCTGAGGAACAGCAGGGAGAGATGGGGGAGAGGAAGGTGAGGGTGGTCCCTGGATGGTCTCAGGAAGGGTCATGGGTTTGCTTGAGAGTAAGGAAGGAGGGTGAACCAGCAACTACTGCCCTCGCTTCACAGATGACACGTAAGGGAACAGAGGTCCGGTGAGTTTGCTGTTTCATAGACTCAATAATCAGGTGATAAGCGTGATAGAGAATGAAGGCGCCTCCAAAAAGTTTATCAGATTATGGACTTCTTTCTCTGTCTTCTTTCTCTCTTTCTTTTTTCAAAATGAAAATTGCTTTATCAATTACATTATAAAATAAGACCATGAAAGAAACAATATATGCTCATTCTTCAATTTTTAGACAATTGAAAGGGTAAAAAGAAAAAAGTAAAAGTCACCCCCAAACTCCACCCCCTACTGACACCTGTGGTTGACATTATGGCCTGTTTCCTTCCGGACATTTTTCTGGGCGTGTAGAAGTGGGGTCCTTCTACTGCTGACTCTCTCACCCATTCCGCACCAGGAGACAGTCCTGAGTCACCCTCAGCAGCTGTCGGGAACCCAGCGGATGGCTGGCCCCTCGTGTTTGACCTTGTTCCGTACTCGGACACGAGGCTATCTCCGGCTTCACTCTCGTGAGCGGGGCAAGCGGTCTTGGCCGCGGATGGCAGCGCCCTTGCCAACGCAGACCCCGACAGCAGTCTTCCTTCACTTTTAAAACCTTTGCATCTGGGGACTTTCCCTGGTGGTCCAGGGGTTAGGACTCGGCGCTTTCACTGCAGGGGCCACAGGTTTGATTCCTGGTCGGGGAACTAAGATCCCGCAAGCCGTGCATGGCAGCCAAAAAACGAAACTAAAATAAAACCTTTGCACCTGAGAGCGGGGGGAGACGAGTCCTAGGTGCTGACCGCTGGCCCTCCTCACGTCCCAGGCCATGTTCGAGCTGGTGACTTCCGAGGCCTCCTACTACAAAAGCCTGAACCTGCTTGTGTCCCACTTCATGGAGAACGAGCGCCTGAAGAAGATCCTGCACCCGTCCGAGGCACACATCCTCTTCTCCAACGTGCTGGACGTCATGGCCGTCAGTGAGCGGTGAGCCTCCGCGCCGGTCCTCGTGGGGCCCCATCCTGTCCCTCCTCCTCGCCTGGGGCACGTCCAGGGCTGGCGGCACTGCCTGTTACTCTGGCTTCTCTGCTTTTGTAGGTTTGGAATTTTCTGTAATAAGATGTAACTAAATACATAAACCCAAAGATCTCCCAGCAACGAGGCCCGTTGCGTCCCTCTGGACAGGACGGCTGCCTGCAGGTCCCCCCCGGCCACGCAGGTGCTCCGTGTGTCTCACACAATAAGGCACATCAGTGGCGGGTGTCACGACCTGGTCCGGGGGTGTCCATGCGAGCTGCTCTTTATCCTGACCTCACAAGGCCCTGGCTTGGTGTGTGTGGGGCCCGAGACCCTCTGAGGGCCAACGCGGAGCGCGGTCCTGGATTGACACTTTCTCTTCTCCGGTTGCGTGGTGTTAGCAAGGGTGTGTGGAGGTGGCGATTGGGACTGTACTTCTTTTGCCTAAAGAAGGATGGGATGAGCTTAAGTGGAGGAGGAATGGACATCTATTGACTGATTATTGCAAAGAAGAAATGAACTCCCGTCATTCCGTTAGGATAAAAGACCCATTTACCCTTTTCACTGTAGCCTGGGGAGGTTTGCAGCTAAAAGTGCAGAACTCAGCTTTTATGAGCTGGTCCGTCCCCGCCTGTTCAGATGTGAAGTAGCACGCGGGCAGCAGCAAACCCACACCCGTGTGTGGCTCTCCATGGACCCTCCTGAGTCGGTCCCCCTCCACATGGACACCCCACCTTTCCGTTTGCAGCCTCCAGATCCTCGTGGCAGCCCCCCACCTGGTAGGCTCAGGAAGGCGAGAGCTGACTGAGACCAGAGCAGCCTCGGAGACGCCTCGGTCTCTGCTGCTCACCCCCACTGGGGGAGGGGTGTCTATTTATTTTTGTATTTATTTATATTTTATTATGGAAAATCCCAAGCATGCAGAAGTAGAGACACCAATGTAGCAAGCCCACGCTTCAGCATTAGGTTCACCCACGGGATTGTTCTGAAGCAGATCACCATCGTCAGCTCACTTCAACTGTAAACGCATCAGTATGGACGTAAAAGATGAGGTCTCTCCCTTTTAAAAATGCTCCTAGGGCTTCCCTGGTGGCGCAGTGGTTGAGAGTCCGCCTGCCGATGCAGGGGACACAGGTTCATGCCCCGGTCCGGGAAGATCCCACATGCCGCGGAGCGGCTAGGCCCCTGAGCCATGGCCGCTGAGCCTGCGCGTCCGGAGCCTGTGCTCCGCAACGGGAGAGGCCACAACAGTGAGAGTCTCGCGTACCGCAAAAAAAAAAAAAAAAAAAAAAAAAATGCTCCTAATGTCACTACCCACCTATTAAACTGAACAAGTAATTCCGTGATGTGACAGAACGTGCCCCCCTCGCTGGGACCTCCTCCTGTTGTGTTGTGCCAAGTCTCCACAGCCAGCCACCCCTAACCCGGCCGCCGCCCGCTGCAGGTTTCTCTTGGAGCTGGAGCGCAGGATGGAGGAGAACATCGTCATCTCAGACGTGTGCGACATCGTGTACCTCTACGCCGCCGACCACTTCTCCGTCTACATCACCTACGTCAGCAACCAGACCTACCAGGAGAGGACCTACAAGCAGCTGCTGTGAGTATGGCTGGGCAGCGGGGCCATCACGCAGGCGTGGCCCCGGCGGCCCCCTCCTCTTGTGCTGACACTGAGCTGTGGTCCCTGGGTCTCTGCTTTCCCAGGACAGCATCCAACTCCGGCACGTTCTGGGGCTTTCGGTGTCATTAGGGAAATGTTGACCCCGGGACAGTCAGCCATGGCGCCCACCGGACCCGTGTCCAGATGGCCGTGCAGAGCTCTGTGAGTTTTAGAAAAGGGAGCTTGAGGCCAAGAGGACAACTCGAGGCCCAAGACGGCAGGAAAGTGGTTTGAACTAGAGACAAGGCAAGGATTGGGGGGAGGGAGTCTTTCTGGTGGTTCTCCAGCAAAGCCCTTGAATTTACTCATCTGCCCATTTTGTAAACTTTCTTGGGGTTTCCGTTGATGAGAGAGTTTTTTCATTAACTTGCTTCTTTTGAATTCTTCACATGTCTGTGCCACGTTTCAACCACAGTTTAACCAGTGCTGTGTTCTTAGCACACTCATGGGCACCAAAGGACTCTGAGTAGTGACCTCTGGACGTTATGCTCCGTTGGGTCTTTCTATCAAGCCGTGTAGTTCACTGGGGATGTTTTAAAGTTTGAGTATTCAGGGGTTTGGGTGTTTTACATTTGGGGTTTGAAACTGGGATTTGAGGGAATCGGGATGCCAGTTTTGAGGACGGATGTTGAGAAGACAGTCACACAGGAGAAGAGGATTCTAGATGTTGCAGTGCCCAGGGGTCCACTGGTGTGGCCCGTGAGAGCAGACTCCCTGGGCCTGAGCGCCGTGTCCCTAATGACGGGCAGTCCAGGGCCCGCGTCTGATCTCCAGCAGTGGTTCCCACTGCCCAGCCCGTCTGCAGACGAGACATCCCCACCTGGCAGGAGTAGCACAGGTTCTCCCTGCAGCCGTCTCCAGCCTGCTGCCTGCTCCTGTCATTACGTGGGTTTACCTTGCCACCGTTTCCTGCTGGGTAAATCATCGAATTCTGCATCTGATTCATAGTCTTGGCCACGCAAGGAATTCTTGCCCTCCCACACACAGCATATTTTGCTAAGACTTCATGGGCCTGGCGTGTGAAGTCACTATTGTTATTTGACTTGTACACAAACAGTTTATTTTCCATTAAAAAAAAAAGAGAGAGGAGAGAAGAAATCGACGCGTTTTCTGTGCTTGTGGGCTGTCTGGTTCTTAGGGGGTCTGAGGACGGGGAAGAACCCCCTCCAGTTTGCGCCTCCCACGAGCCAGAGACCTACTCTCTTGTCTGTGTCCCCAGCCAGGAGAAGGCAGCCTTTCGGGAGCTGATCACGCAGCTGGAGCTGGACCCCAAGTGCAGGGGGCTGCCCCTCTCCTCCTTCCTCATCCTGCCTTTCCAGAGGATCACGCGCCTCAAGCTTTTGGTCCAGGTACCAGCCTCTCTCCCCTGACACACACTTCTCCTGCTGCGGGCTGTTGGCTTTGGTCATTCCAGGCTGGCTTTCTGTTTCCAGAAGTCCATTTGTTCCACAAATCCTAATTAAGCTCCTACTGTGTGCCAGGCAGTGGGAGACTCAGCCCCTGCTTCCACAGAGCCACATTCTGGGGGAGGGTGGGGAGATACACACACACACACACACACACACACACACACATACACACACACACAACCAGGAAGTGGTCATGGCTGAGGACAGTGAAACAGAGTGACGTGATGGTGGTGACTGCATGCCCACTGCCAGCTGGGGGATCAGGAAAGACTCGGATGAGTGACATTTAAGCTAAGACTTGGCCGACAGGGAGGAGCCATTCATCTGACAGGGAGCTGCTTATGCAAAGGCCCTGGGGCAGCAAGGTACACAGACGGGGCGGCCAGCGGTGAGCTGGGGGAACATGATGGGAATGGGTGTGCAGATGTGGGCAGAGGCTGAACAGGGGCCTAAGGAGCCGGGTAAGACATTGGGTTCTATCCTCAATGTGATGGGGAGCCATTCCATCTAGTTGACGCTGGTAAGAGCTCAAAGCAGCTGCCGTGTGGAGGGTATCAGGCAGGAGGGCAAGAGTGGAAATGGGACTGAGGTTCAGAGGCAGCGCGTCCGAGGGGTGAATGTAGGCGGGGTGCTCCCGGTACACTCGCCAGTTACCGCAGGAGGTAGGGAGGGGCCCACCAGAGAGGAGGCCAGCGTGGAGGGCTTGTGCCCAGCCTTGTGCCCAGGCTGAAGAAGCCACACCTCTGCCTGAGGCCAGGAGCAGGACCTGGTCAGATGGGGTTTTATCCCAATGAGGAAAGGTGGAGCCTGAGCCATCCTGTTCGCTGGGAGATGGATTTGGGAGTCGGGGGGTGGTTACAGGCAGGGTTGGTGACCCCATGTTGGTGGGGGGGAGGGTAAGGAGGCATCGGAGCTGACTGCGTGTGTCTGGCTTGGCTGGCAGGCAGAGGCGGGGCAGGTGACCGCACAGGGGAGCCTGGGGGCCTGCGGCTGAGGGACATCCAGAGGTGGGAGGGATCTGGGTCTGGTCTGGAGCTCAGGAGAGAGTGGAAAGGATGCCCAACATCCTGGTGTCTGGGTGGCAGCAGGTGGCTGGGGACGTTTGTGCCACCACATGGGGCAGCTGGCGGGGAGGTGAGCTGTGCTCAGATGCACCCAAACCTCTTCATGGAATGAGAGCAGATCAGAAATATGGGCACGGGGAGAACTGTGAGGCAGAAACCAATGCAAACATTGTAATTTATAGGCGAAACGCAAGAAAATCCAACTACTGGATTTTATCAATAAGACCAGACTTAACGAAGCCTCAGGGTCGTTGCTACTTGGCTTCAAACGGCAGTCCCACTGATGCTGCTGCAGACATCGAGCTCACCTCGGGGACAGCCAGCCCTGAGCGACCCTTCCCTCACTGTCGGGCCTCGCCCGCCCCCTTCCCCACTGCACTTGGTTGCCTCCTTTGCTTCGGTCTTCGCTGTAAGGAGACTGGGGCTCGGGGTTGGCCCTCGTAGTTGGTCCTTGTGCCGACCTTGACTCGTGGTTATCATCTTAGAGCCGAGCGAGGCTTGTGTGCGATGCTCGGCCCTCGGCTGGTGGAAGGTTCTCCCGCCCTCAGTCCGTAACTGGTGGGGCTCTTTGCTCCGGGACGTTGCAGCAACACGAGGCTGTTTGGACCAGTGCGGCAGGGAGGCTGCCACTGCCAAAGCGGGCGGAGAGGGGAGGAATGGCTGTACGTGCGGAAACTAAATGCAGACTTTGCCTGTGCTCAGAACATCCTGAAGAGGGTGGAAGAGAGGTCTGAGCGGGAAGGCACTGCCTTGGGTGCGCACAAGGAACTGGAGCTGGTGAGTTGTGCTTTCCTCTTTCCACATTTCCCGGTCAGCGGTCTTCCTCCTCTAGGCCCACCTTCCTGTCCTGCCCCCTCCTGTGCCTGTGCGCCTCTGGAAGATGCAAATTCATTTTAGTAGTTGGCAATCCAGAGAGGTCACTGGGTCCAAAGAATAAGTCGGGTGGGCTTGCTTCTCACCCCAGGCTGCTGACGTGCGGGGTGGACCAGGCCGGCCGGGCGCTCTTGACCTGCAGACATGTTCATGGACCCTCCCGCCAGCCCCCGCTCTGTGGCCACCCACAGGCCCAGGCTCTCCCCTCCGCAGCCCTCGGAGGCCCCACGCTTGTCCTGACCTGTTTCCAGTGTCAAACGCCATGGCTCTTGCCTCCCTTGCCGTGCTCTGAGGCCGGCTCTGGCCCTTCTTGAGCCCTGATGCAGCTCTGCCCTGTGCGCCTCTCCCGCCCCCCGATCCCGCCTCTCCCGGCCCTCGAGCTGCACCTCCTATCCCCGCGAGAGGACTGCCCAGCCCTGCCAAGCCTGGGCTTTTCCTGCCCAGGAGTGGAGAAAGCATCTCCTCTCCTGATCCTCCGAGAGAAGAGGATCCTCCTGGAAGCTGCCGGCAGAGCAGGGGCCATGCGGGAGGGGTCAGTGAATGTGTCTGTTCCCACGTATTTGTCTGAAAGCAGCGCTGTCCCGTGTGTTTGGCTCCAGTGTGTCCGCTGGAGCTGCGAGCCCACTCCTGGCAGCCGTGCAGGGGCCACTCTGTCACGCTGGTGACCCTGAAATGGACGAGAGCCTGGTGTTGGGAAGTCCTTTCCACTTAGTGTACCAGTGGCAGCAGCTTAGTAAAAGGACTATAGCCCCAGGTGGTGGTTCTAAGCCACATGGAGCCACACGGAGCCATGAGGACTTTGTAGCTTAATGCAGTCTTTTCCCCGCAGGGGCCTCTCCTCGCATCCCTCAATCAGGCCAGTTGGCCTCCAAAATCCTTCTGGCAATTATACCCTTTGGATCCTGGGAAACACAGCACTCCCCTCCCAGCCTAGCTGGGGAAAGGCTGGAGCCTCGAGCAGGCTGGTCAGGGAGGGTCAGGGACCTGCCAGCCAGGCTGCATCTCTCGGGACCCTCTGCCCACCCCTGGAACACACACACCTGATCGGGTGGGGGCTTCATTCCGGCCCGCACCGGGCAGCCGGCCACACTGGGCCCCAAGGGGTCTCGGGGCACCGGCAAGTGTCTTCTGTTTTCAAGTTCTTTTCTGCTTTCATCTCCTTTTCATTTCCCAGGTAGACACTTGCTTCTCATTATTTACCTTTTTCAATAAAGGTGGGTTTTTTCCCTTAGTTTATAAAAATGCTGCTGAATACAAACAAGTCCACAAACTGTTCATAGGCAGAAAGAAGACGGTAAAGGTGAGCAGTTCTCCCGCACCCCACTGCCGACACGCTGGTGCCGGCCCCTCCAGGCCCTTTCCAGACAGACGCCTGCGCACACCACTGTATTCTTTGCAGGTGGGCTTGTGCTTTACGAGTTGGCTTTTCCCTCCATTTAGTGCCTGTAAAATTATTGCACTTCTTCGTGGTTTCAGAGTACAGGGTTCTGTGGATTCATGAGCACTACTCAACCCCTGTAGATGGACATTTAGGTTGAGGACAGTTTTTCTTGCTCTGAACGCCACTGCGGGGGACATCCTAGTACGCACGTCTTTGGGCTCGTTCCTAAACGCTGCGCGCCTGCTGGGTGCCGGCCCCTGTTCTGGTTCCTGTGCAGATATCATCTCTCGGAATGAGTCCCCAGAAGTCCCAGAAAATGTGGTTTCATTCGGCCCCTTGGTACCTGGGTTGCCTCCCAGGAAGGTGGGGGGACTCTGTGCTCCCCCCACAGTGTGTGACGGAACCTGATCCCCAGACCTGGGGCATTTCCAGTCTGACGGATGAGAAGGGACGTCTTCTGGTCGAAATTTGCTCTCTTAGGTGACATGAGGGGTCGGCATCGATTTATGTGTTCTCTGGAGTTCACGTCCCAACAAAGACAAGGCCCTGATTTTCTACACTGGAACTGAGACCCAGTTGAGACTGACCAGCTGTGGCCTGAGTGGGCCGAAGTAAGTGGTCAGAGACAGCTGGGTGTGGGTGGCCTGATGTGTCCTCCTTCTCGTCCCAGGTGGTGAAAGCATGCAATGAGGGCGTCAGGAAAATGAGCCGCACGGAGCAAATGATTAGCATTCAGAAGAAGATGGAGTTTAAGATCAAGGTGAGCCCACGCCCAGCCACACGTCCCCGCCCCAGCCCGGCTGTCCTGGAGCACTGGGCACTGGCCGGGCTCGCTGAATGGCTGCCCTTGGGTCCCAGCACAGCACCATCTCCACCGAGGCCTTCCCTGACCCCTTAGCTGAAGGCCCCACCTGCCCCCAGTCACCGGGCCGTCACATTGGCCTAGACCAGGGGTCCCCAACCCCCAGGCCGCGGACCGGTAACGGTCTGCAGTCTGTTAGGAACCGGGCGGCACAGCAGGAGGTGAGCAGTGTGTGAGCAAGCGAAGCTTCATCTGTATTTACAGCCGATCCCCATCGCCCCCCATCGCTCCCCATCGCTCCCCCTGGGTCCCCATCGCCCCCCATGGCTCCCCATCGCTCCCCATCACCCCCCATCGACCCCCATGGGTCCCCATAGCCCGCATCTCTCCCCATGGGTCCCCATCGCCCCCCATCGCTCCCCTTCGCCCCCTATCGACCCCCATGGGTCCCCATCGCCCCCCATGGCTCCCCATCGCTCCCCATCACCCCCCATCGCCCCCCATGTCTCCCCATCACCCCCCATCGCCCCCCATGGCTCCCCATCGCCCCCCATCGCTCGCACTACCGCCTGAACCATCCCCCCATCCCCCACCCCCGTCTGTATAAAAGTTGTCTTCCACAGAACCAGCCCCTGGTGCCAAAACGGTTGGGGACCGCTGGCCTAGACTGTCTCCTACAGGGAGTCAGGAGCTGCCTGCTGTCACTTACTGGCTATGTGACCTTGTACAGTCAGCTCACATGAAGAGTATGTCATGGACTGCTCCAGGGATTCTTAAATGTGGGCGATTCGAAAATTCGACGGAAGTTACCGACCTTTCCCCCAACTTTGTGTAAAACTTCAGGCATTAGTGACCCTAAGGGCCCCGAGGGCTTGGGTTTCTGGGGTTCTGGGCACATGAGCACACGGTACCTACTGAGGGTCCCTGAGGTCATGCTAGGTTTGGGAGCTGAGCCCCAGCTGAGGACGCAGACCTCCGGGCCCCCCACGTAGCTCCACCTGTGGGCCGCATGCTGGGTGCTGGGTGCCTGCCCCGGAGCCGCAGTGTGGAGACTGGCCTGCCCAGTCTCCTCACCCTGTGGGACCCAGTTCTCCCCTCTCTCCTGTGAACTTGGCCTCTCCTCTGATCCTGCATCACACAGTAGTAGGAGAATGACACACACACACAGAGGCACCCACATGTACACACTCACACGTGAGTACAGACACATACAGGACACGTGGACACACTTAGACGTGAGCACACATACGTAAAAGCACACGCAGATACACAGACAACAGACAGACACACATATGCCCACTCAGGCACACGTGCGCATGCACACACGCCCTTCCGTGTTTGCCCAGCACCCGTCCGTCCCTCCCACCAGTGCCACGCGTGTCCTGGGCCCAGTGCGGGCCTCACACACCATTGCTCGCGGTCATCACTGCAGTCAGAGCACGAGGGGAGCCTGGGGCGGGGGGCGCGGAGGGGCACAGCCCTTCTGATGCCGTCCCCCCTCACGCAGTCGGTGCCCATCATCTCCCACTCCCGCTGGCTGCTGAAGCAGGGCGAGCTGCAGCAGATGTCAGGCCCCAAGACATCCCGGACCCTGCGGACCAAGAAGCTCTTCCGGGAAATTTACCTCTTCCTCTTCAACGACCTGCTGGTGATCTGCCGGCAGATTCCGGGGTGAGCGGCAGGCAGGAGGGATGGGGAGTCACCACGGCCTGGGGGCGGCGGGCGTGGTGCTGGGATGTTGCCCAGGCCCTGGATCCTCTTTGAAGGCCTGCTCCGTTCTGGTCCAGCCTTGGGCCTTCGGGCAGGTATGTTTCAACGCCCTGAGCTTCCGTTTCCCCTCCGTCTAGCGGGGGCTGTACCCCTAAGGACGTGGAGAGTCCAGCTCAGTGCCTGACACCTGGGGAGGGCTCGGCCGAGCACCCCCTGCCGTGTCGTGGGTGCCGACCCCTCGTCCGCCGTCCACACTGTGGAGGGCGGGGGCTGGGGGTGAGGGGGACAGGCGGTCAGGTGGGGGGCTTCCAGAAGGAGGTGAGGAGCGGCAGCAGAGGGGCCGGCCTCGCTGGCCAGGGTAGAGCGTTCCCTGGAAATCCGAGCCGCCGCCTGGGGACTGACGTGCCTCTGCTGCCACCCTCGGTCCCCAGAGACAAGTACCAGGTTTTTGACTCCGCCCCGCGGGGCCTGCTGCGAGTGGAGGAGCTGGAGGACCAGGGCCAGACGCTGGCCAATGTCTTCATCCTGCGGCTGCTGGAGAATGCGGATGACCGGGAGGCCACCTACATGCTGAAGGCGTCCTCTCAGTGAGTGCCCAGCGCCGCTGTCGCCTGCCCGGGTGGAGCGAGGCTCCAGGCTTAGCACACCGCCGCCCTGTTCCTGTCCTTCCTCCCCCCAGGCTCTGCCAGGAGGGTTTCTGTGCAGTGTTAGTGTCAGGGTGCGGGGCGAGCACGTTGCTGGGGGTGTGTGTGTGTGTTCATGTTCCCTTGGGCGTCAGACTCTGGGCGGGCCCCTCTGTTCTGATGAGTTGTTGTAGAGCCCTTGGGCCCGACCGACCAGTGAACCACTGTCAAGGTGGCCTCAGGCCCACCTGCACCTCTGAGCTGCCAGGCCAGCCGCCCTGCAGCCCCTGTGCGGTGCCCAGCAACCCCCAGCCCAGGACTCACAGGTGTCGCCCTGCACATTGCGGTCCAGTTCTGACTGCCTGGGGCAGGGGTGGCGTCAGCCTCTCCCAATTCCACGGAACATGGCTCAGGGCAGCTGGCAGCTGAGGGCTCGCCTCTGGGTTAACTTTGGGGTGTCGTGGGCTCACCCTCACCCACTGACTTTAAAGATGTACCAGGGAGGTTCTATAGCGCTCCGCCCCAGTCCTGCCACTGGATTCCCGGCCCCGTCCACGCCGTCCTGCCGCTGCTCTGTGCCAGGCCCGGGACCCAGTGGCCAGCTTGCTGGATGCCTGGTGCAGCGGTTCCCCTCACATGGGGTCCGTTGCTCTGCGGTTGGGGCATTTGTCCTCCTCCCCGTCCCAGGAGCGAGATGAAGCGTTGGATGACCTCGCTGGCCCCCAACCGAAGAACCAAGTTTGTTTCCTTCACGTCCCGGCTGCTGGGTAGGTGGCCCACTGGGGAGGGGGCACCCGCCGGGTGGGGCAGGGGAGGGTCCAGGGAGCCTCGTGGCGGCCCTGCCTGTCACAGCTGCGTCAGCCTCAGGGGCCTCTGCACTCCACCTGAAGGGCCTGTGGGGCCGCTGGAAAGACTGCTTCGCCTGCCCGGGGGTCCCCAGCACCCCAGTGCAAGCTTAGTACCCCGCGGAGGACACGGGTGTGCCTGAGCTTTGCAAACGTTTTGATGGTTAGTGAAGAAATAAAAGCCACTGGGTCATAAGTGACAGATGCCACAAGGAAACCAAGAGGAATTCGGGCCCACAAGGCAAACGCCAGTGTTCTCTGGGGTGGCCAGTTGTCTGAAAACCTTACAGGATATAAAAGGGCACAAGTCCAGCTGCCTGATAGAGAGGCTGCCATCCTGACCGAGCTCACCGAGTCCCGACTGTCCCCAAACTGCTCCCAGGGCCCAGCCCAGGACCAAGCAGCTCCTTCTGAAGTCTCAATAGGAGCCCCTCAAGCCTGTTCATCCCTGTATCCACATACTTTTGTTCAGAACTCCTGGTGCTTTAACGGCCTTTTCTTTGGCGCCACACACCCCTCCCTCGAATGAGCCCTCTTTCAGTTGCTGCGGGAGTTTGCGTTGTCTCTTGGACAGGCAGCGTGCCCCTGCTAACTGCTGAGGCAGAAGTGGGGGGCCAGGGCAGGTGCCGTGGTGATGAGGACATGCCGCCCCCCTCTCTCTTCCCTTCAGACTGCCCCCAGGTCCAATGTGTGCACCCGTACATGGCCCAGCAGCCGGACGAGCTGACACTGGATCTGGCCGACATCCTGAACATCCTGGACAAGACAGAGGATGGTGAGGCCCGGGGGCTGGGTGCCTCTCGCACTCGAGGCTCCCTGCCCGCCCCTCCTGGGGCTCTGCCCCAGCCTGAGGAATGCAGTGGAGAAGCAGACAGAAGAGCCGGCTGAGAGCAGGCAGAGCCCAGGGCCGTGCTGCCTGTCTGCTCCCGTAGACCATTCTGCCCCTCATGGCTTCCGCTGGCCTTTTCTCAGCATAGAGCAGGCAACTCTCCCAGTGCCTCCGCTCTCCTTCCCCAGAGCTGTGAGGTCCGCCTTCCCCCACTTAGCATGAGGCCCAGCTGAGTGCCTGGCTCTATGTCCCTTCCCCTCATCCGGCCCTGGCATCAGCCCCCATCACAGTGGGAGGGGTGATGGCCAGGAGCACCCTGACCCTGACCCCGTATTTGCAACAAGCTTCCAGATGAGCCTGTGACCACCAGGCTTGTAGCCCCACATGGGCCAGAGAGCCGCCCGCCGGGGCTTCCGCCCACTCCTGCTGTTGGCATCAGTGCCAGAGGTTCACTCCCCTCCCCTGAAAAATTGATCCCTTATTTCTACATCAATTGTTCCTAACCTAAATCCCCCAAAATACACAAAGCATCTCCACCCAACCCCATTTCCTCCTCTTTTTCAAGACCCTGGCTGGAAAGTCTCAGGCTGGTGACCTCCAGAGGAGGCCATTTCCACCCTTCCCAAATCCTAGGGCCTCACCCAGCATTGAGAGAACAGTGGTTCCTCCCCTCCCCCTCCCCCCACAAAATATAAACAGCCTGACACCCCTCCCACATGGCCTGCAGAAGGCGTGCCCCTGGCCCTCGGGCCCCAGGTCTTAGCCCTGCCCCAGGACCTGCCAGCAAGACCTGCGGTTCGGGCCCCAGGCCCCCAGCAGAGACACTGTGATAACGGGGGGTGAGGGGTAGAGAGCTAGGGCACTCGGCCAGTTCGTGACAGCCACCCTCGGCTGACCACCCAGCTCCCGGGAGGCTGAGGCTCAGGGAGGGGCTGCCCAACCAGAGGGTGACGGTAGCATTCACGGCCAGGGAACCATGCGGTCAGCTACCACCCCACCGGCTCCTCAATGCCTCCTGCTTTTGGGGGTGGCCCCTGGGGTCTCCTGGCCTCACTTGGGGCAGCCTAGGATGGTTTGAGAGCTTGGGAATGGGTTCCAAAGTCAATACATCCGGGACACACAGTGGTTCTGCCCCCGCCCTGTGCACACACCACGCCCCCTGGGAGGGCAGCACGCGCCCAGCTCACGGGGATTAACCAGGTCTGGGCATTTCCAGCAATGCATCTGAGGGCAGGGGACCTCTGGAAAGGCCGGCTGGACCCCTGCGTCTCCCTTTCCTCTGCTCCCCACACAGGACAGGGCGAGGCCCAGCCTGCGCCACTTGGAGAGCTTCTGACCCTCCCCTTCCCCTCCCTACGCAGGGTGGATCTTTGGCGAGCGTCTGCATGACCAGGAGAGAGGCTGGTTCCCCAGCAGCATGACTGAGGAGATCTTGAATCCGAAGATTCGGTCCCAGAACCTCAAGGAGTGTTTCCGTGTCCACAAGATGGATGACCCTCAGCGCAGCCAGAATAAGGACCGCAGGAAGCTGGGCAGCCGAAATCGGCAGTGACCCCTGACCCCGGCCTGGCCAAGGGATGTGGGTGGGCAGGAGCAGGTCGTGGCGGGCAGCCCCCAGCGGACAGCAGAGGGGCTCAGCGGGAAGGGCGGACGCTGCCGCAGGCAGCAGGGTGTGACCCGGGGTGCCTTGGCAGGAGTCGCCCCCACCCCTCACCCCTGCTACGTGGTTAGTGCTCATGTGTCTTGGCCCCTTGCTCACAAACTGCAGAAAAGGGGCCCACGTCTCTCCTCTGCTGCATTTGTAAACGAAAAAGTGTATTTTAAACAGTGTTACACCACCTCTTCTTCTTGTCTCTTGGGAGGGGCAGACAGAGGATGGGCATGCTCCAGGGCCCTTCCCAGGCACTGAGAGGCCCCAGACCCAGGGTGTCCCTGGCCAAGGGCAGGTGCAAAGGTGACGACGTTATGACCCCTGCACGTGTCCTCTCCCCTGGAAGCTGTTAGAATCGGCCAGGTGCACAGATGGACCACCCTTGCCTGATGAACTTGACGAGTGTCCTTTGGTCTCCGACTCAAAGGACTGAGAGCCCAACCGCCTCTGTCCACCTCCGCCCCAAGCCTCTGCCAGTCTCTGGCTGCACGGCCAGGCCTGCCTCACGGCCACCAGAGCTTGGCTCAGGGCCCACGCCGCCTTTGGCTCCCTGATGGGCTGGATGTAACTCGCATCTTCTGGCCCCTTGCGGAGCCCTGGTGTTATAAAGAAATGGTCACTGCATCCTGTATGGGTTATGGTTCCGAGAAAAGCAAATGGCATTTCTGGCTGCATTAAAAGAAGCATCATGTATAAAATAAAAGAGGAAGGTCTACTTTTTATTACCCCTGTGCGCACAAGAATGAGGTGTTTCGGTCTGGCAGGGAGAGAAGAGCCCCCTTCAAGCCCAGTGGAGGAGGTGTGTACCAGGGAAAGGGCTAAGGAGGCTTCCGGTGGAGGAAGAAACAGCCGGGGGTGGGGCCTCAGGACGGGAGTGGCTTTGGACCTCTGCTTGTGGAGGGACTCCAGAAACCGGATAAGCTGTTTGAGGCAGTGGGGGACACCCTTCTGCAGGTTGAGAAGGCAGGTTTGAACACTGTGGGACAGAGATGTCAGTGGGTGGTGGTCCCATAAGGGATCTGACCACCAGGTTTGGGACTGCGGCTTCCCACCTGGCCAGTCACTGGCCTGGGACACTTCTTCCCACCTCCAGAGGCAGCAGCCAGTTACCGGAGGCTGCAGCTGGCCCTCAGAGCCACCCGACACCCGGCTCTGTCCTGGAATGTGGAGGGCCTTGAATCCCACCCCGCCCAGCCCTGCCTGCCAGGACACACTTAGAAGCCCAGGATTTAGATCAAGTGGGACGTTGTAGCATCTTCCCACAGGCCACAGCACAGCCCTTGGCGTTCTTGAGACCTCAGACCCTTTGAGAACTGGATGACTCCCTGGAAGATGCATACGTACGCAACACGCTGGTCCAACTGGAGAGGGACCCCCCTGGTCCCAGTGAGGGGCTGATGCTCTTGGGGCCTCCTTGCTGCAACCCCAGGGGAAGCACCTGCACCTGAGTTTCCCAGGAGTGAGGGGATGGGGAGAGGGACCATTTCGGAGTCCCGTACTGCTCCTGGCAGGGTGGGGCTGGGGAGGGGAGCCGTCGGTCCTGGCCAACGTATCCCGCTTTTCTTTTTGGAGCTGGGAAACAGCATACTGACTTGGGTCACCTGCTCTAAGGAGGGCTTCAGCTACTGCAGGTTATGTGTAATAATGTAAACAGTTTCATGAAAACCAGTCAGTTTCATAACAGTCTTTTATAAGCAGAAACTTAAGCCATGATGTGTTTTGGGGAGTGTGAGTGGGTACCACGTGTGGCCACCTGGCATATCCAGGAGAAAACTGGTCTTAGCCAGAACAGGTAGTCAGGAGCTCAGAGAAACCAAGGAGGCCAAAACAACTGCTAGAGACAACGGTGAAAAAAAAAGAGGAATAGCTCACTCCACCAGCACTCACTCAAAAGGATCCTCTTGTGGCCCAGGTGTTAAACCATCAGTGGGGTTTGCAGACAGTGCCCCCTCTAGGCCTTAGGGTCCTCACTCCAAGGGTCCTTGGAGGATGGGGACAGGACGCAGTTCTGGCTTCTTTCCTGCTGCACCCAGAGCAGGTAAGCCACTAATTTAAATCCCTCTCTCTAAATGATAAAAGTTAGGCTTCCTGGGAAGTATGGAAGACAGAGGGCATGACCAAGGACTCAGTGCCAGGGCCAAGCTGGGGCGTGGCACGGCTGGGTGGTTCCTCACCCCTCATTCAGCTGCCATAATTTCAGGGTTGAAGTGAAAAGAGATGAGCTTGAAAAGCCTTTTTGTTTTCTTTCTCTAAACAAACAGCCGTCCTGCGTGGGGTTGCCCGCTCTGCCCGAGGCTCCGCGAAACCCCCTGCACAAGCTTACACAAGCCAGGGGAGGGAGGCGGTCTGGGGCTGTGGGTTGGGGAGCCAGAACAGGGGCCCACAGCACCCGGGATTCACCCCTCTGCTCATTCGCTCCTTGGGCTCCCCGAGGAAGAGGGGCCCCCAGGAGTCCTGAGGGTTCAGGTCTGGGGCTCAGAGCCTGCAAATAGCGCGCTGGCTGCCAGAGTCAGAAGACGCCCCCCACCCCCAAAGTCACTGGCCTCTGGTTGGGGAGCCGGGACAGCCCAGGGTCCCGCGGACCCCACCATCACCCAGCGAGGCGCAGAAAGCAGGACGGCGGGCCCAGGGCAGGCCGCTGCCTCTCCTGCCCTCGGGGCCTCACGCCGGTCCGCACTCGCAGCGCTCCAGGGCCGGAGCTGAGGGGTCTGCAGAGGGCAGGGCCCGGGCAGTTTGCGGGACGAGCAGGGGTCTGCGGCACGGCGACTCCGCGCTCCCAAGGCCTCGCCGAGAACTCTGGCCAGAGAACTCCGCACGCCCCGCTCACGCACACCGGCGGCCTCCGGCGCACGCTCATCGCGCACGCACCCGCGCTCCTGCGGGGCCCCGGCGCACGTGCGCTCACGCACGCGCGCGTGTGCGCGCGTATGCGCGCCTCGAGCCCCGAGCACGTGCACGTCGCCTGCCCCCACACCCCCACCCCGCTCGCCCACACACTCACGCGCGGACACATGGAGACACGGGGGCGCGCACCGGGGGTGGCGCCGAGTCGCGCGGCGGCGCGGCCCCTTTATTCGCTTCAGGAGGCGGAAAACTTTCTCAGCGCGACGACCACGAGCGCCAGCACCACGCAGGTGGCCAGCAGGGCGGCGATGACGATGGCCGCGATGGCGCCGGGTCCCAGCGAGCCTGCGGAGGACGGAGGGCCGCGTTAGCCCCGAGGCCCGGCCCCCCTCCCACCCCTTCCTCCCGGCCCGCCCGGACCCCGCGCCCCAGCCCGTACCGCCGCCCTGGTCCAGATGCTCCCGCGCGGTGCTGTCCTCGGGGCTTGGCGCGGCGGTGGGCGCGGGCGGGCCGCTGACCGCCGGCTCCCGGGCGGGGCTGGTGCTCTCCACGGGGCCTTCTCCCGACGGCAGCTCGGCGGGCTCGTTCCACGGGGTGGGCACGGGCTCCTGCGGGCCCTCGGCTGCAAAGCCAAGGACAGGTGTGGGGGCCTGGGCGGCAGGGCCGACGGAGACGTCGCCCCCGCCGTTGACCGGCTGGGAAGGGGCGCTGAGTGCCGGGCTCTGGGGCACAGCGCGGTGCTTGCCGCTTCACAGGTGAGGCAACGGAGGCCGAGTGGCCCACGTGTGGCCCCAGAGCCTCCACTGGGGTCAGGCCACCCCTGCCATGAGAGGACAGGTTGATGGGGGAGGAGGGCACTGAGGGACCAACAGGCCCACTCGGGAGGAAGCTGGAAGAACTTCGGGCTGGCAGCGAGCTTCAGGGCAGGGGGGCGGGGGGAGGCAGGGCACTTCGACACCCAGCAGAGCCTGGGGCCCCCCATCTGAACTGCTGGGCTCTGTAGGTCCTGGGGAAGTGACACTTGTAAAGGGTCCTTTCCCCGCACCCGCACAGGGCAGCCCCAGGGCAGTCTTCACCCTGGAGAAGGCGCCGAGAGGGTGAGGCATTGCCCTCTCCAGGAACCAGGGTTCCTGCTCAGCGCGGCCGGTGAGCAAATATGGCCCACTGCTGCAGGAGGTGGAGAGGAGAGGCCTGCCCCACACCCCAGGGGCAGCCGGCCCCACACCCCAGGGGCAGCCGGCCCTGCTGCTTCTCGGCCCTAACCTAGGCAGAGTGGAGCAGCCCCCAGGGCCTGGGGTCTAGCGCCTGCACGTGCGTCCACGCGCCCCCGAGTGTCTGAGGCTTAGAGCGCAGGGGCCTCTCTAGCCTAAGAAACTGTGATGCCAGCACGTTGCTGCCTCCAGACAGAACAGGGCCAGAGGGGTGGGCAGGGGTGTCTGTGGTCAGTGTTAAGGGAAGCCCCAGGAAAGGGTAAGCCCTCAGCCCCGCACTAGCTGGGGCTCCGTCAGCACATCAGTCTCCGGGCAGCGTTTTCTGCAGGAGCCTTTCTCTGCTCATGGGTTGGGGGTTAGCAGGATTTAGGGTACCCAGGGGCCCCAGAGAACGAGAGGGACAGGCTGAGAGGCCTGCGTGGTAACCCCAGGCAGCCCACACCAACTTTGCTCCCCCGTCAAGGATCCTAGCCTGAGGAGCCTCGCAGCAACACCCCAGCCCTGAGCGATCTCCCTTGTGAGCCAGGGATGCTAGAATGGGCTTGCCGGGCATCACAGCGCACCGTCTCACTGATACCAGCCGCTCTGTGGTCGGCCAAGAAGACCAAGGCTCAGGTTAAGCTGAGGTGGGCGCTGTGCTGGTAGTTACGTGCTGCTGGGGATTGAAGCCCCGGAAGAGGTCGTGCTTCCCGAGAAACTTCCTGGGAAGTTGTGGTTCCGTCAATACAACCCTGGCCAGCCCACCTGTGGTCCCTGGGGCACATTGCACACTTGGGGGCTCCACCCCTGAGAGCTCCCCCAGAGCACAGACAAGCCAGACCCACACCCTGCTTCCAGGCTCACCAGCTCCTGGAGAGGGGCCTGCTCTGGGAAGACACAAAGGTACTTCCAGGGTTCTTCTGCCAACGTGTCCACCTGAGGCAAATCATGAGTAAACAGCCAAACCCAAATTCCAGGGCAGCCTTAAAATAACTAGGCTTTCACAAACGTTAAGGTCACGAGAGACAAAGAAAGGGTGAGGAATTGTTCCAGGTTGGGGACTAAGGGGCTATGACAACACAACGCACCGTGCGTTCCTGGGTGGAACATTATGGAGTCCACTGGTGAGCTATGAATAAGGCTGTAGTTCAGGTGACAGTGCTGCGTCAGTTTTCACTTCCTGGTTTGGATAACTGCTTATGTAAGAGAATGTCCTTGTCCTTAGGAAGTATTTAGGGACAAAGGGGCATGATGTCTGCACCTTAACTGTCAAAGGTTCAGCAATCAGATAGGTAAGTGAGTAAATAGAGACAGGAAGACGGTGAGAAGAGCAAATATGGCAAGATGTTGGCGGTCGGTGAATCCAACTGAAGAGCCTACTGGAGTTCACTGGATAATTCTTATAACTTTTCTGTAAACTTCAGATCGTTTCATGACAAAATTTTACAAGGTCCCCAGCTCCCAGGCCCTGCCCCTGGTGCCTCTCCCAGGCCTCAGCTGGATCAGTTCTGAGGCTCAGCTTACAGGCAGGGACCGCTGTCATATTCCCAGGGCTTGCCCGGGCCTGTGCCCCTTTTCAGAAACAGCGCTGGCAAGGAGGCCTCTCAGGGGCAGGAGGCCTCTCAGGGGCAGGAGGCCCCTGCACCCGCTGTGTGGAAGCCTCCCTCTCCCAGGGCCCAGGCTGAAGCAGTGCTGGTGCGTGGGGGCCACCCACTGTGAGGAAGGGGAAAGCGACTCTGTCAGGCCTCCCTTGTCGCTGCCTGGGAGGGCTGGGGTCTGCAGCCTGCAACTGCCATGGAAGGCTCCAGGCCCTAGGCATGCCTGCCTCAGGCTCTCTGGGGCTGAGCAGAAAAAAGGCCTGGGTCTACCCACCGCTTGGCAGGCCCTGAGGTCTAGGGCTCACAGACTGCCTGTCTTCCAGATAAATGAACAAACCACTGGTCCCCACTTGCTCGCCACACGCCCAAGACAGAGTGGCAGCCAGGCACCTCCCTGTCCTACCACCACCAGCCAAAGCTCACCTCCAACTGCCAGGCCTCTGGCCAGAAAGGCCAGCACAGGGCTACTGGGTATCAGGGCCAGCCAACCTGGTGGCGTCCAAGGAGTCAGCCCCAAGTGCAGGAAGAGGAGTGCCGGGCTCCACACCCCCTGGAGGGCAGGGGCTCACTCCCAGGAACTAGTGGTCACCCTCTGCCCTTTGCCAGAGCCCGGGAGCCATCTCTCGGGGAGAAGGGCCCTCTGAGCAGGGTACTTGGAGACCCACCCAGACCTTCTCCCTGTCTGCCCCCAGTGACCCAGCCTCACCCTGTTCCTTCCCACAGAAGCCTGGACCCTCCCTGCCAGACACACCAGCCCAGGCCCCCTCATCCCTGCTGTGCGCATCCCCTCCCGCCCCTTCAAGACTCTGCCAGTCTCTGAAGCTTGATGGGCTGAATCCATTGACTTCCAATCAGGAGGGCTGGGTCCAGATCCCGGCTCCACCACAGCCTCACCCTGGGACCACCACGGACTGCCTTCGCCGCCGGCCTTCACTTCCCGACCTGTGGAATGGGGGGTGGACCGTGCCTCTCACAGCCCTCACAAGGTGGTGACTGTGCTGTCACGGCCACCGTCAGCTGCTGCCTCTGCCCTAGGGCCTTTCTGGCCTGGGCACCATGGCCCTTGCCCCCCTGCGGGCTTTGCGCCTGCTGTAGCTGACCATCGCCGGGAGACCCCCAGAGGCGGATCCGGGCTTCAGGGATTCATCTGCACCCACGCAGCCAGGGCCCAGGGCCCAGCAGCTCCCTGCCAGCCCAGGCGGGTGCCCCAGTGGCACACGTGGGCCAGAGCCACAGCCTGCGCTCAGTCACCAGCCCTCCGGCAGAGGAGGTGCAGCTGCCGAGGAGGGCCAGGCATTTTCTTGTCCTCGTCTACGTGCCTCCGTACTCTCTCAATTTGCTGTAGTCAAAGGGGGAAGCCAGTCTGTCCCCCAGATCTATCCTTCCGGGGAGCCATGAGCAGAAGCCGTTGTCAGGGAGCTTCCCCACAGCAGGCCCCATCTGAGGAGGGGGAAAGATGGGGGAAAGAAATGCCAGGCAGAGGGACTGGTATGCGGGCAGGCGTGGACGGCGAGCAGAGACGTTAAGCGAGGACGGAGAAGGGAGGACAAGGACCGGAGCGAGCAGCAACCGGCAACTCCGCGCGCTGACTGAGAGGCCCGGAGAAGTGGGCGCCTCGTGACCCTGCCACGGGCCTGGGCACCGTGGGCTCTCCTCCAGCCCCACCGCCTTTTGGTAAATAAGCTTGTTTAACGCTCAGTCTGACCACTGGGCCCGGAGGCCAGGCGCCCAAGCTCACAGACGGCCTTTGTGCGGCCGTGAAGGGCCTTTTCATCCCTGCCCTGGCCTCCCGCCCGCTCAGCCTGGCCTGCCCCCCCCCCCCCACCTCGGTAGCTGTGGCCACGGGCGACCCGCAGGGAGGGCAGCAGGCCGCTCCCTCCCCGCCTGCCTGCTCAGGACCCCAGCCCAGGGAGCAGCGGGCCAGGGGCCTGTGGGGCCTGCTGCACACCTGCTCTGAGCCTCCAGCCGGGGGTGGGGCGGCCAGGAGCCTCCCAAACCCGCTCCCTCCCAGAGCGGCAGGGCGAACCACAGCCAGCCGGAACCCCAAAGACTCCGGGGTGGGGCTGGCCTGCCTGCCCTTGGTAGGACACATGGAGGGGACTCGGGAGGTGAGGCCAGGTGAGGTCCCGCTGCCGCCAGACACGAGGCTGTCCCCAGGCATTCCTGCGGCGGCAGACGCAGCCCACCCACCCAGGCTGTGTGTGCACAGTCTGATCCAGCGCCTCTGGCCGGCAGCCTGGCTGGGAGGGCTGGCTGCATGGGGACCAAGGAACGACAGAAGCTGCCCACACGGCCCCAGACCCCGGGCAGACGGACGCCAGCACCTTCACCTCCACCCACTCTGACCACCAGGCGGGAAAAGCTTTTCACTAGGGTGGGTGGGGTATAAGGGAGCCACGGGAGACGCCACCCCACTTTAGATCACTTCCCCGATTCCCTGGGCACCACACCAGCCCCCTGGCTTGCCCAGCTGTCCCCTCTCCCACCAAAAGGGAGGCTGGATGCTTTCCTAGCCGCATGAGGAGGTGCTTCTGCCTGAGACTACCCTGCACCCAGCAGAGCGGCTGGGGATGTTTTCCTCCTAACATGCGCTGAGCGCTACCAGCTGCCTGGCCCGTCCTGAAAGCTCACGTGTGTGAACTTGGCAGACCTACAGGCTCCTGCGAGAGAGGCAGAGGCGCTCTGGTTATCGCCATGGTACAGCAGAGGAGAGGCACAGAGAGGCTGAGAAACAGCGAGGAGGACAGGGCCAGAAACAAAGCCAGCCTGCAAGCTTCTTCCTAGGGTGTCTAGAGGGAGGCCGGCAGGCCCACAGGCTCCTCGCCACCCCATCCCGTTTCCTCCCGTGTTCGTGCCTGAGTGTGTGACCATAAGGGTCCCCCCAGGCCTCGCATCCCCCAGCAGCTCTCCCAGCACCACATCCACACGATGGTATCACAGCCTCCCTCAGATCCACAGACACTCCCCCGAAACCCATGCCGCGGAGGGTCTCCAAGGGGCCCCCCCACCCTCACATTTCTCCAGCCCCAAGACTGCCCTCAGGAGCCCCGAAACACCTCCCTTTGGCCCACCTCACGGCCATCAGAGATGGCTTTCTTCCAGGAGAAAGACCACCCATGACCCGTCTGTGCCTTTTCTCGCTCAGGCTTTGAAGCCCCACAGCTGTGCCCAGGACAGGGGCTCAGGTCCCAGGAGCCTGCCAAGCCAAGCCTGGCGGGACCCTTCTCGCCAGACCCCAGACCCAGCCATTTTCAGCCTCAGTGCAGTGCCTCAGTCCAGCATCCTCATGGTTTTACAGAGGGGTCTCTGGCCCTGTGCTCCCTCTGGAATTTTTCCCAAGATGGAAACAGTACCTGGGTCTTCACTCTCAGAGGACATTTCAGAAAACCAGCAGAGAAGGGCTTGCAGGGCTTGACAAATAAATGGTAGGGCTGTGTTCTTACATCTAGGGGCCTGGGGCCTCTGCCCCTCAGCTGCTTGCCTGGTGCCCCCTCCTGACTCCCAGATCTGAAGGCCTTCAGATTTTAGGGTGCTGGAGTAATCCCCATGTACCCCAGGCAGCTAATGTCCCTGGCCCTGCTCCCCAAGTCACCCTCCTACTTCAGAGGTCACCATCTCTATGGCTAACGATTCCCTGAGGCCTTGGACGCAGCTGCTGCCAGCCTGTCCTGGGGGAGCCCTTCACAGAATCACCCCCAAACTGCCACCCCATCTCCTGTGAATGGCCTTGCCGGTGGGCATTAGAGATTCTGGCCTAAGGTACTTCTTAGCCTTGGGAGGCTGGTGGTAGCAGAGCCCAGGGGGCACCCTTACCTGTGAGCACCGCAGGGGCCAGGACCCCGGAGAGGAGCAGCAGTGCCATGCGCAGGGCCAGACAGAGCGCCATCCTGGCCCGTGAGTGAGTGCGGCCGGCGAGCGGGATGCACGGAGGATTGAGCTGGTTAACTTCAGGGCAGAGGGAAAGAGGCATCAAAGGGCTGGGAAGGGTTTCATCAATGCAAACTCTGTCCTCCTGGGACACCGTGCCCGCCCCCCACACATGAAAACACACACACACACACACACACACACACAGCACAGCACAGCTTACAGAACTGACTGCTTTCCTGAACTCTGCAGCAGCCCCACCCTCAGAGAGGGAAAGAGGAAATTGCTCTTTCCCGCTCTCCTCTCTCTCTCTCTCTCTCTCTCTCTCTCACACACACACACACACACACACACACACACACACCTGGGCCACTGAAAGTGAGAGAATCTCAACCTCCATGTGCAAGACTCACCCAGGGAGCTTGATAAATGCAGATGGCCCTGGCACTCTGTTTCAGTGGGTCGTGGATGGGCCCAGGAATCTGCATTTTAGTGCTCAAGGCCCAGGCTTGGGAGACTCCAACCCTAGGCTGGCAGCACTGATGAGGGCCAGGTTCTGCTCACGTTTGGGCTCTCGATGCCTGGCAGGGAGTGGGCACACAACAACCCTTGTTAAAGCAGCATTTTTCTTTTTTTTTTTTTGCGGTACGCGAGCCTCTCACTGTTGCAGCCTCTCCCGTTGCGGAACACAGGCTCCGGACGCGCAGGCTCAGCGGCCACGGCTCACGGGCCCAGCCGCTCCGCGGCATGTGGGATCTTCCCGGACCGGGGCACGAACCCGTGTCCCCTGCATCAGCAGGCGGACTCTCAACCACTGCGCCACCAGGGAAGCCCTAAAGCAGCACTTTTAAAGCAGTTTCCATCCAAACCTTCTGGCAGCTCTAGTCTCTCCAGAAAAACTCATGTCATAAAACGCCCTGTGTCCCTTCTTCTTGCTCTCTGTTCTCCTAGGTACCTGGGACTTGAAATACCACCTGTGTGTTCATGACACACATTTCCAACCCAGTTCCGGCCCAGAACTTCAGCCCCATCGCCCACTGCCTCCCGGACAGCCCCAAGGGTACCTAATGAGCATCTCCAACTTAACGTGTCCAAAACAAACCTTGACTGCACTGCCTCTCCAGCCCTGCACAGTAGTTAAATCCCAGTCCTCCACCTCCCAGATGTCGTGGCCACATAATTAAAGTTCATCAGAGGTCTCTCTCTTTCCCTTGTCTAAGCTCTCAGAAAGTACACCCCCCTACTTCAAACCCTTCATGGTTTCCCACTGCTCTTCGAATAAAAAGCCAGACTAAGGACTTGCCCTGGTCCTGCTCACTATGTTCAGTCTGCTGGCCTTGACGAGGTTCCTCCAATACACCCAACTTAATCCTGCCTCAGGGCCTTTTCACTCGCTGTCCCCTCTCCCAGAAAGCAGTCTCCCAGCTCATTACATGGCTACCTCCTAATCACCATTCAGGTCTCAGCTCTGATCATTCAATCCCCCATTCACCCATCACATAGCTTTAAATTTCTTCTTAGCATTTATATTTGTAGGAAACTCTCATTTCCTTTTTTTTTTTTTTTTTTTTTTTTGGTTAATTTTTTGAGGGATGACCTATATATGGTGAAGTACACAAATCTTACGTTTACAGCTTGATGAACTTTCATACATTTGTAAACACCACCCAAATCAATATAGAACTTTTCCAGCACACCAGCAGGATTCTTCCTGCCCCTCCCTAGTCAGTACCCCCAAGGTGCCAAGCCGTCTTCTATCACCATAGATTAGCTTCCTCTACTCTTGAACTTCAAATAAACTGAATCATATGACATGAACTCTTGTGTCGGGCTTCTTCTGCTCAACATTCTGTGAGATTCATCCACATTGTTGCATGTAGCAGTGGCTCATTCTTTTCTATTGCTGAATAGTATTCAATTGTATGACTATGCCACAATTTATCCATTCTTTTATCCATTTATTTATGTCCATTTGGGTTATTTCCAGGTCTGAACTTTTATGAATATAGCTCCTGTGGGTATTCTTGTACCTGCCTTTGGTGAACATATACACTAGGTTCTCTTGGTTATACATCTAAAGATAGGATTGCTAGGTCAGAGTACAGTGTTCAGATTCTGTAGATGCTGGTGAGCAGCTTTCCACAGTGTGTGTTCTCGTTTACACTCGTCAGCAGTATGAGAGTTCCAGTTGCTCCACATCCTCACCAATACCTGGCATTGGCAGTCTTTTTTATTTCTAGCCGTTCTGATAGGTATGTAGTGGTGTCTCATCGTGGTTGTACTTCCATGACTAATAAAGTTGAACACCTTTTCATATTTATTGACCACAGGAATATCCTCCTATGTGAAGGGTCTGCTCAGATTTTTTTGCTGATATATTAGGGTGGTCTATCACATTGAATTTATTTTTAGGATTTTTTCGGTGTGTGTACCCAGATAAAAATTCTTTGTCAGATATATGATATGGTGCCTTTAAATGAAGTGTCCATTGGTTGTCTGTCTCTACTCTGTGGCTAAGTCCCAGATAGCTGGGGCTGTGTTTAGTTCACCAATGTATTTCTAGAAGCTAGCACATGATAGGAACTTAATACTGGAATTCAATCAGTTGGGATTTCTGGGATAGAATTAGCATCGAGCATCTTCTCACTTGTTCACTCATTTGTTGGTGCTGGTTTGCTCTCTCTCTCGTCCTCACCTTCCTGTGCCCTCAATGTAATGTATAGTCAGACTCCCAGATCGCACTCCTGAGAGTCTTGCCAGCTGACTCCGTGTTGGCATCTGCGATGGAGGCACTGGGGGGAGATGAAAGGCGGGAGAGAAGTGCCTCTCTTTCTGATTCAGATTTCTGACAATGTTTCTGGCAGCGGCAGCAGCACTGGCCACACCAACTTCAGTAACGAATAAGTGTGGCTTGCAAAATTACAGTCAAACTGAATTCACAGCTGTGTCAATTCTTTCAGGTGAAATTTATGGCACTGAATGGGAAGGAGTGAGACCTTGAGATGTGGAATGGGGGTATTTGGGCAGACTCAAACAAATCTGAGAATCTTCCACTCACAAATCCTCAGGCCTCCCTTGCAGAAGCAGCAGGCTCCTTAGAGAAATGGCTAATTCCAAATCTGGAGAAGTAAAAGTAAATGATGAACCTAGAATATCTCATGACAAATTAAGAAAGTGCTCAAAGGACGATAGAGATATGGCAAAAGGACACAAATGTCAACTTGGAGGGGCTCCAAATGGACAAATTGTACACAACAGTATCTGATTATAACCTACAGTGTGTGCATGCATGCGTGTGTGTGTGTGTGTGTGTGTGTAAAGCTCTTCCTTATAGTAGAATGCTGACTAATAAATTACAGGAAAGTTTGACAACCATTAATAGTTCAAGCAAGAATCATCAATGACTGCTAAAACTAGTGGATAAAAGTTTGATGAGAGCTGGATATTTACATAGTCTCAAAGTATCTCCCATAAAGAGAAAAATCATTACAGTGGAAAAACCTGGCAGATACTATCTTTAAGTAATTAAAGTTAACATCACCAGTAATGGTTCAAACTGACATCATGTACCTCCTGACTGACATCATAACCTCCTGCTATGACGCATCAAGGACATAACATCACTTCTGTAGTATTCCTGCCCAATTGCATAATCTCAATTAAATCATGAGAAAAATACCAGACAAATGCAAACTGAGTGCATTCTACAAAATAATTGTCCTTTAAAAATCTCAAGGTATGAAAGATAGAGGAACTGTTCCAGATTAGGGAAGACTCAAAGAAACATGACATCCAAATACAAAAAGCAATCATGATGGCATCCTGCACCTTTTTGTTTTTTCTTATAAAAGACATTAGTGGAACAATTGGTGAAATATGAATGAAGCCTGGATATTAACTAATAGTATCATATACTTTATTTCCTAACTTTAATAATTGTACTGTGGTTATGTAAATGTCCTTGTCTCAAGGAAACACGCCCTGAAATGTTTAGGGATAAGGGACATGAATGTCATGAATGTCTTCAATTTGCTTTCAAGTGATTCATAAAAAATAGTTACTGAGAGTCATTATTGTGAGTGTAGTTATAGAGTAAAAAAAAAAATAATGCAGGTGTGGTAAAATGTTAGCAATTGGAGAATCTGGATGAAAGATATGTGGGAGTTTTTTCTACTGTTCTTGCAAGTTTTAAGTCTGAAATTATTCAAAATTTTTAAAATCCCCCTTCTCCCCTAAAAGAATCACTGTATTTCAGTGACTAATGAAATAATAGACCTAGGCAATGATCATCAATGAATGTTAAAACTGCTACATGAAAGATCAACAGAACTTTTATAATGGATGAATCAACCTGATAGCAACAGGACTGATGAATTGACATAGTGAAAATGGGACAACCAGACAATGCTGCCTGTGATGCAACAGGACGTACAGCAAGTTACGTATTCTTGGAGGGGGAGGGGAGAATCTGAATCCAATTAAGTTTCTAGACCTGACTACTCATTCACAGATGTGGGGGAGAGTAACAAATTGACACTGTAAGGACGCTCCTTGCTGAGTCCACATTATGGGATGTTCTGTGGGTAAATGATCTTGTTTTTCAATTTTTTTTTTTTTTGAGGGGAAACTGGTTAGACTAAAAGAGACTTAAACATAGCAACCAAATGCGATCCGTGAACCTCATTTTGATTCTGATTCAAACTTTTGTAAAAAGACATTTTTAAGATAACCTGAAAAAATCATAAAGACTGGGTTTAGATACTAAGAAATTATTAATATTCTTAATGTGGTACTGACATGTTCTTTTTTTAAAGGTATCTTTGTTACCATGCACATTAAAATATTTACGAGTGACTCGATATCTAGGATTTGTTTTAAAATATTCTAAGGGAAAAAAGGTGAGATTAAAAACACAAAATTGGTAAAACGGTAGGAGTTCGTTACATTAGCTGCTGTGACTGAAAGTTGTGTCCCCCAAGATTTTTATGTTGGAAGCCCTAGTCCCAATGGGATGGTATTCAGAGGTGGGGCCTTGGGGAGGTGGTTAGGGTTAGATTAGGTCATGAGGGTGGGGTCCTCCTTGTAATGGGATAAAAAGACGATTTTTAAGAGATAAAAAGATGGGATAGAAAGAGACCTGAGATCTCCTTCTCTGCCATGTGAGGACATAACAAGAAGATGGCCATGTGCAAACCAGGATGACTCTCACCAGACACTTGATCTGTCAGCACCTAGATCGTGGGACTTCCCAGCCCAGACTAAAGACAGTAGTCTACTTCAATGTATGCTGAAGTTTTTTCAATTAATAAGAAAAAAAACTGAACTCAGGCAAAAGCTAATTAAAGACGAAAGCTGCAGTAACCTCAGTACTGTTAAGGACTCAAATCCCTTGGGAATGAAGGTTTACGTCACCCACCAGCTCAAGGGCTGGTGGAAGGCAAAAAGAACATGAAATGGGAAATGAGGAAGTTGTACAAATATCACCCACAGCCTCATGACAAAGAACAGAAACAAAAACTGATGTATATTTTATTCCTTGCTGTATATATACATATATATATATATATACACCAATTTTTCATATATATGTGTGTGTGTGTGTATATATATATATATATATATAAAAAATAAAATTTAGTCGTTAAGATACTTATTATCCAGGTGAGACTGTAAGTGAATCGAAGAGATATTAGTATCACCTAGAAAAGGATATGATGACTGACCATTAGATAAGGTATTAGTGATTTCCCTAGTTACTAATCCTTCAGTCATCTTACCTTCCTACTCTTCCAACGCCAATTCTTTTTTCTCCCCTGCCCTCCGCCCGCATTTCTTTTGACTGAATATTTAGGACGGTTTCTGATTCATGATGGGACCCTGACCTGCTTAGGGCTTAACTTGACGTTATCAAAAGAAGTCAGAAAATCCAAGTCAGTGACTCATTCCCTTAACTGAGGCTCACCATGCCTTACATTTTGACCTGGGTCTGGTTTAGTAAAACCACAACGGGTATTTGTCAAAGACTCACACTAAAACACAAGTGCTAAGTCTGCAAACACCAAGTGTCAGCAATATGCTGCAAGGATGTACAGGTGCACACAGATCACACTTGCACATATGCGCTCAGGAGGTGAGAGCTGAAGGAAACCTCACACATCAGCTAGGCCAGTAGTTCCCCACTCAAGCTGTCCATTTAGGATCACTTAGGGCACCTAAAAAATAATTTCCAGTGCTGGGCCCCACCCTAAATAAGAAACCATGGGACATGGGGCTCAGGGACTGATTTTTGTTTCAAGTTCATCATTTGATCTGGGCCAACCTCCTCATCTGACAGGCAAGGAAACTGAGACCCAGAGACAGGACAGGAAGGACAGGTTAATAACGAAGCTGGTACTAATATCCAGTCTCCTGGAACTCATGCCACATTACCTTCCTGAGGGGTACTTCTTTACACTGATTTTCAGATGTCTAAGAGGGAGGCTGCCCATTTTTAATACGTCCCATTGCACCTACACGTGAGCCCACAAACTCCCTTCTCTCTTGCAAAATGGCCTACAAATATTTATCAAGCATTTATGTGCTGGGCATTGCACTATGCAACTACATTTTAAGTTACTGATCACAGCTACCTCACAGTTCCCATTTCACAGATGGGGAAATAAATACTTGCCTAAAGGAGATAGCAGGATCAACTTTCAAATCCGACAGCTTGACTCTAGTGCCCCCATCCACAAAACCACTCATAGGTTCATGCCACAGGGTACCTTTAAAAACACACACGCTCACACACACACCAAAAACCTAGATTCTGAATAGAATTGGGGGTTGCTAGACACAGCAAGGTTGAGCCCTTGGAAATCACTCGTTTCCCAGCTCTGCACAAGAATGGAACAGGGCCTGTGCCGAGCCCCCTCGTCAGGGTAACCACTAGGATTCCTTTCCCATGGTGGATGTGCACAGACTCAACCATCCCAAACTCTTCCAACTTCAAAGCAGGCTAAAGAGAATGACAGTGGTAGAGGCTGCTGCCGATGTAACATCCATTCCCTGTGTTTCTTAGAAACAGAATCCCAATGGTATTTGGGGTGGCAAACCACTCAACTAAAACCCCCATTTCCAGCTTTTTTTTTTTTTTTTGCGGTACGCGGGCCTCTCACTGTTGTGGCCTCTCCCGTTGCGGAGCACAGGCTCCGGGTGCGCAGGCTCAGCGGCCATGGCTCACGGGCCCAGCCGCTCCGCGGCATGTGGGATCTTCCCGGACCGGGGCACGAACCCATGTCCCCTGCATCGGCAGGCGGACACTCAACCACTGCGCCACCAGGGAAGTTCTCCAGCCTTTCTTGAACTAACTATAGTTACGTATCCACGTTCCAGTTTAAAAGACTAAGGATGTTTGGTAGAGCTCCCAAAAGAGCTCCTCAAGGAAGGCTGACTGAACAGGGAGGTGTGCTCCCTGAGCCTCACCCCAATCCTTCCTCCTGCCTGGAATACAGGCATGATGGTTGGTGCTCTAGCAGTCACCTTGGACCATGAGTGACCTTGAGAATGGAAGCCGCAACCAGGAGGGTAAAACAGAAAGAACCTGGGTCCCTGAGCCACACCAGCCTTGGACTGATGACCTCCAGATTTCACTTGAGAAATAAACTATCTTGTTTAAGTCACTGTTACTTTGTATCTTATTA
Source organism: Aethalodelphis obliquidens (assembly GCF_003676395.1). Lineage (NCBI taxonomy): Eukaryota > Metazoa > Chordata > Mammalia > Artiodactyla > Delphinidae > Aethalodelphis > Aethalodelphis obliquidens. The sequence continues at coordinate 7,079,405 of NW_020837946.1, forward strand.
TATGCAGCCAAACCTAACAATGACCCACTGACCCTCAGAACTACTTCTCATGCTAAAGGAGGCAGAAAAGGAGAAAACAACTGACTACCAAGGGAAAATAATCCCCCACTCCTAGATTTGGGGGGACAAGTAAACAATCTTTAAGAAATGATGTCTCTGCTTAAGACCAGCTGGACTGAACTGAGTGTTGAAGCTACAGTGAGTTCCATCCCCACGATGTCATCACTTTGCCAGCAACGAAAGGGGAGGCAACTGCAGCTTTTAGGCTGCAGGGCAGTTGCTGCAATTAGGGAAGAGCCCAGTTCTCTTCTCCTGCTTCCCAACATCTATGTGCTGTTTCTCCCATACATTGAACCATAGCAGTGTTTGTTACTTTAGCTGCAAAACATTCCCACTGACAAATCCCTGGAGGGAAACTCTTCTCTCAGGGGCTCCAGGTGCCCTTCCAGAACCAACACTACCAAAAGCTATGCGGGTCCGTCATACTCAGGGCATCTGACAATGTCTGTAAAATGATCACACATCTGGCTGCCTCAAGGTTCCCAGGCTCTCCACGGTCCCAGCAAGCACTGTGGCTTCATCAGGAATTGCCTGCGCTCACAGCCATCCTCTAGAGCTGGGCTTTTTTCTTTTTGTTCCCAAATAACCCATTAACTATGAGGCCAACTTCCATTTGGAACGTGCTCTCAGCTGCACCTTACTCTATTTAGAACGTGTATGCCTGTTGCACTTCCCACACTGGAAGCAAAGGAGACAACTAGGTTCATTTCACATCAGAATCATACACAGACTTTTTCATTAATAATATGGAGAGGACATTTTGTATAAAACAAACTTCAATTTCTTCACCTGATCAATTTAAAATAGGGTGTAGAAAATGGCACACACACTATTTATGTGTATATATTTGTATATATGTATTATTTAAAATAAAGCCTGAAGTCCCATTATCCTGAAATTAAAAAGAAAAAAATAACCCCTCAATTTAGAGCCAACGAAGAACTGAAGTTCCTTGATATATATGCATCAACTAATTTTATGCAGCTATTTCCCCAAAACAGCAACAACAGTACCTCTCATCCCACATGCTCTTCTATAAAGTGACCTTGCCACTCATTCCATCAAGGGAGATGTTGGAGGTGACCATGTTCCCCAACCCCCTGAATCTGAAAGAGCTTGTGACTACTTTCACACAGTGTCACAGGAGTGACACTATGTGACTCCTGAGTCCAGGTCAGAAGAGGTGATGCAGCCTCTGCCCGGTTCTCTGGCGGAAGCCAACTGCCAAAGAAGTCCACCTACCCTGAAGCTGCCATGCTGGAGAGGGCACACGTAGTTCCTCCAGCCACCAACCCAGCTGAGCTCCCCGGCACTAGCCAGCGTCAACTGCCATTCACACGAGTGAGCCCTCGTGCCGCCCAACCTATCAAACCTTCCTAAGATCGCAGCCCCAGCTGACCTCTGACCATAACCAGAGGAGACACCATGGAAGAACCGCCCAGCTGAGCCCTCCCCACAGAGTCCTGACTCATAAAATTACCAATAAAATACAAGGGTTGCTTGTAAGCCAGTTTGCGGGTAATTTGTTACGTAGCAACAGCATCCAGAACACCGACTACCTTGGGGAAAGTATCCATAATCAAACTACCTTGTCTGGGTATGTTTTTTAAATCTCTGACTTAAAACAACTGGAAGCAAACAGTGTACAAAACAAATACTTTAAAACTCAGGAAGAGTTTAGATAATCTGCAAGTAAGTTCACAGAAAGAGCTAAGAACGTGGTTGCTCGAAGTGAAAGAGTGAGCAAATGAGAATGTGAAAATTGGTAGAACTGAGACAGAAACAAACATTCTTAGGAAAGAGTGGTTTCTTTCCACCATGTGGGAAATTCCTCAGGTAGAAGCAATGCTCCTGGTTAAGCTAATGGAATGTTCCATGACTAAAACGACGTTGCTCCCTGAAGTCTGCCTACCCCTCCCCCAAATGTTTGTGTTTTATTTTAAAATTTCCCCTGAACAAGCATACAATAGAATCTAGCTTGGAAGGTGTGGTCAGGCTCTGGAGGGGGCACCTTCAGGGGTGTGTGTCTGTGTTGTGAGGACAGGAGACGATCTGCAGGTCAGCAGAAAGGGGCAGAGGAGGAAAGACATTTAATCAACTTACCCACGTTTACCTTGACCTCTACATTCTCAAATACAGAACCAAGTCAGCGTTCCATAGCCTGCCAGAGAAAGCCACAGCTGCGTCCATGTCTTGGGTGCTCACTTGTCTGGAGCTTTTCCATGGTGCCAAGAAGATGGTTTGGTGGAAAACTCAGCCTTGACAAGGGTGAGTACAAGAAGTGTACTCAGATAAAATACCACCAGGTTTTATTTAAGTTCCTTTTTATTTTCCTCCACACTGGCAAAAGTTCCGAGGGAGCTTAAAGTTTTGTAAACATTTTAACTATCCCTCTTCCCCACCCCCCACTTTTGAATTTACAAAGCAAAGGAGAGCAGGAGCCCCAATTTTTAATGGTTCCCCATCTCCTCATGCTATTTGATCCAAAAACTATGTACAAGTCTGTAGCAGTCTCTGTATAGTTATTGTACATGTTTAAGAGGGAGGGAGGCAAAAAGGGACAGGGAGAATGGTGATCCAAAAGAATAAAAACAGAAACCCAAATATAATCATCCAAAACCAAACTGCTCTCAGAGCAACTCCAGCCTTCTTCGGGCAATGATGACAGAAAGAAAAGGCGCTCTACCAGGAGCCACCCGAACCACAGCACTTCTTGCACAGGGGCGGACGGTCCAAAGGCTCCAGACCAAAGTGTGATTGGCAATTCCAGGTGATGTTCTGTGGGGGGTTGGCAGAGGCAGGAAGAGTATTGTTTATAAATAGGGCTTGAATACATTTTATATCTGAAGTGAAGGGGTATTATGAGGCCACAACCAGAAACCAGAACCAGGCTTCTCTCTCCTGTTCTCTCCCATCCCCTCCAGCCCACTGCAATCTCCTGTATAGTGGTTTCCATGGATGAAGGTCTTAAAGATGGTCAGGTTTTGTATGTTCTTTTTTCAGAAAAGGCAAGCAACTTGCCATTCCAGAATCTTTAAACAAAACCTTTCGGGGCCACAGCAAGACACACACGCAATGCTCTGAGGAAGCAGATGAAATTCCGGGCTTTTATCAGAAGCAGAAGTTTATCCCTATCCAAAATGAAATTACACATATTCATACATATGGTAAAGATCCTAACTGCCTCTTAAACGAGACAAATTTTCAGCAGAAAGGCCCAAAACAAACTGGTCCTAGTCCTCTGAAGTAAAAATATTTATGGGAAAAAATCCGTTTTTGTAAGAAAGAAAAATTAAAAATAAGTCCCTCTCCCAGGCCACAGGGCTTCCTTTGTCCAATCAGGTTGGAGTATGCCAGGGGAGAAGTCAGCTTGCTTGGAAGTCACTATCTAATGAAGAAAAAACATGAATCCTTTCTCTGAAAGGATGCTCAGAAAGAAGAGGCGAGGGGTGTGCAACATCAAACCAATCAATCTAAACTCCATCCCACTCAGGGCCTCTTTGATGCAATCCCAGAGTTAGCAGCGGCAATGCAACCTTCAGACTGGAAGAGCTCTCACTGTGTCTCTGTCGGACACTCAAATCACAGTCCATGGGCGTTTTTGTTGCTGGCCAATGTCTGTTACCATTAACTCTCTTCATGATTGCACCAGTCAGACCCCATGCCCATTTTTTTGGGGGGGGGAGGGGAGAAGGAGAAGAAAAACAAAATAGAAGGAAAAAAGTGACAAGAGAAAGTAAATTGCTATTGGCAGATCCCAACACACTTTCTGGGAGACAGTAGGTGAAATCACGGCACAGTAAACACGTCTGCCCAAAATCAGCCTTGTTGGGGAGTAATCCCAACTGCCACCCCCAAGACACAGGGTCTGGTCCACTTATCTACAGTCTGAGATGCTCACCAACAAAAATGGTTTAAAGAATCTTGGACACAAAGGGCTGGAAGAAAAAGCCTGAGATGATCGGTTCTGTGATTTGTTGCAGTGATAAAGAGTATATGGTGAGTAAGTGTCGTGTCCAAAGGTGCAGAATCCATGGTCAGCAGAGAAAAGAGGGAAGGCCAGTCCGCTCTGGCAGGTGCTCAGTAGTCATCCAAAGTCTCGATTTCACCCATATTGAGTCGCTCCGATGAAGCATTGACTGAAAACCCTGCAGGGAAAAATTGGCAACGAGTGACTGACCACACCCAGACAACCATGTGGCTCAAATTCTAGGCAGGCAGCTGGAATTTTAGTCTCCTGTTTTTGAGCACACAAATAGGGATACTAAAAGGAGGGAGAAGAAAGGATAAAAGTCAATGTAATGGTTTTTTTGCCCTTCCAATTAGACATTCTATTTTTATATGTTTTATCTTAAGGTTCTGATATAATTTAATTAGGGAGGAAACACACACACACACATAAACCCAGCACCACTGCTTAAAAAGAACTGCAAACCACTGCCTTAGAGAGTCCTGAGTAGAGCCTGGGTTTTAAGTGTGTTTTAAGGGCCAGGTTGGCTAGGGGGGAAGTTCATTCAGAAGGTGTACCTTAAAAGAATGGGGCAGGGGGAGGGCAGGAGTAACACACGAAGTACTTCGTAACCACTCGACCAAATGACTGTGAAATGTGAGTGGGAATAACACTATTGGGTTGGCCAAAAATTTCGTTTGGGTTTTTCCATAAGATGTTATAGAAAAACCCAAATGAACTTTTTGGCCAACCCAATACTTCAGCCCCATTCGCTATCGGGAATACTTTGGGTCCAAAACTTTGTCAAAGTTCTGGTCAAGAGATTTTGCTTTCAGTGGTAGGAGGCTCCAGGGAAGACCCACTACAAGATCCTTAGAGCCCTCAGATGTTCTTCCTATCACAGAGCAGACAGCACAGAAACATTAAACTACTTTATTCGACTCAATCTACTCTAAGTAGACCAGCAAAGGGAAGGATTACATTTAGCAATATTAACTGACTGAAATGCAATCTGGTTTAGAAAAAGCAGTACTAGCACAGCCACTGAAGGCGACAGGCAGCACTTACAAACACTACTGAGGTTTGGAAACCTAATGCCATCAGCACGTGTAATTTTTCAATGAACTCCATGATCAGAGATTGATAAAAAGTACTATTAACAAGGCCTCTTTGAAATGAGTGATTCTCAGAAAGCTTTCAGTTCATCCACCCTAAATGAAATCCCAAACTGTTTCAGCTGCTATTTGAATATCAAAAAGTAAACAGGCGATGCTCTCCAGTCTAAAGGCAGTTCTGTTAATATTGAGTTTTCTGCCCCCTCCTTTTTGTTCTTTAATGTTCAAGTTTTCAAATACACATTTTAAATGTACCAATAATAAACAAAAAAATGCCTTACATAATAAAAATAGCTTAATTACATTACATTCTTGATTCCAAAATATCATGACTTGAAAAAATAAACACGCCTATTTATTAACCAAGGAAGCTGTGGTACAAGCTGCTTACAAGGCCTCCTACTGGGAGAGGCTAGGATTCCAAATCCCAACCTGAGTTCTACCCCTCAACTGTGTTCCCATAACCTGCAAGATTTTTTCCCTTGAAAATTATGAAAGGTTTAGTGTTCATATTTGAAAATAACAGTTAATTAGGTAAGTGCAAAAACCTAAAGACCAAACAGTTTATGAAATGAACTATTACTCTATTCTGAAGCAGGTTTTTCTTTGACTTCACATATATCTCAAGAACAAATGAAATGTGATAAAAACAATAATGAGCCACATGAAATAAAAGTGGGAATGTAACAAAAACACAAACTAAATCAATTTTAGTCATACAAACACAGGAAGGGAAAAGAAGCCTGGGGCCAAACAAAGTTAAGTATTCGCTGCTATAATATGACGATTACCGGGCTGGGCTTTTAGCAGACATGGTCTCATTTACCTGTCCAAAAAACCAGTAAGGAGGGCACGTCTCCTCCCCACTGGACAGAAGGGGGAGCTCTGGGATATAATGAGACCCCATGCAATACAAATGAGGATGTAAGCCCAATATGCCCAGCTCTAAAGACTATATTAGGTTCAGAACAACAGACTCCCACTCACATAATTTCTGTAAGGTTTGGGAGACTGTTTCTATAAGGAAAGTATGACTGGTGAAAAAATGGTATTGTGTGTGTGTATTTCTCATATCCAAGTACAGGATGCTGGCTCACAATGGCACTTGGTAGCTCTAAAAACTAGAAGAAAACACAAGAGTACAATGGAGGACATGATCATTAAAATGAAGCTGGAATCTCTCTGAAGGTTTGTTTTAGAAGCAAAATTCTCTTTTGATCAACGACCACTTTCTCAATGGATACTTTGGGGTCAAATTAATGGATACTTTGGGGTCAAATTTGAAGCTGTTTTCCCATTATGTGCATGGGGAACTTGTGACTGATGGATGTTTGTTAATTTTTCTTAATCTATAAGTCAATAAGGCATATATCAATTAAAAACAATAATAAATGGATATGAGTAGGTAAGGGGCAGAAATTATCAGATGAATTTCCAGAGGAAAGTTTAGTTGAGCAGAAATTCTCATTAAACGGTGCAAGCACGAGCCCACCCGAGTGAGCTGCTTCAGTATTTTGTTGAACAGTTTCACTTCCCTTATATTTAATTTTTTTTTCTTCCCTTTCAAGATACATATTCCTTAAAACTCTATTCCTAGAATGACCTATGTCTCATTCCCTTGAAGGGGGATTTTAAGTCCCTTTCTTTCTTAGGTCTATAAGAGGAGATGGGGTCAGATCAGATATTTAATCCAAAAACCTTTACCTCATTTTCAGAGGAACCTTTTCCCTGAGAACCTTTTTCCCCCTCCCCCCACCAAGTACCACAGCTAAATAGCGGGGGATTCTTAGCTAGAGCTCACAACCAGAACTGAAGGAACACTCTTAAATCTACATTCACCTGTCTCTGTCAAAACTGGATAAATTTTGGACTGTTCCATCCATCCTTAACATAAACTTCCAAGACATGCAGAAGAAAACAAAATTTCGCCAGATCTCTAGGTTTCCGAAGCCAGCTTGCAGAGCACCAGTTCCCGAGGGCAATCCTCAAAGCTGGGTTTCTGTTACTGATATTTTGATTTCTCCAGCGCAGGAAACCTCTGAAGTATGGATACTACCAAGGGCAGAGCAATCTACCTCTTGCTGTGCTATCAGCTCTTTCATCTCTGTATCATGCCTCCTAGTCACTTCACACTCAATCTACCCAACACTTAAACACTGCATCATTCCCCCGTAAGCCTGCTCCACTTTCCAGGGCTCATCATTTTAGCAAAAGGGCAACTCTTTTCATCCGGCTGCCCACACCTTTCCATTCTCCTTGTCCATCCCCTAAATTTCTAAAATCCATCTAACTCCTCTCCATCTCCACTGCCAAAACCCTATTCCAGGCCACCAGTACCTTTCATCTGGTCTATACTGCAGCCTCCTAACTTTTCTGCCTGATTTCCCAATCTGCCACCTTGGCCAATATAACCATTCTATTCCAGACAACACAGTTTTATAATAGCCTATTCTACATTCATAAATAGAGAATAATATTAATTTCATCATTGCCTGTGAGGTTGTTAGGGCCAACTTAAGAAACACAGGTGGCCCATCAGCTTTGCCTATGCTGTTTATTATTCCAGAAACACCATTCCCTATCCTTCCTGTCTTTCAAAGCCCCAATTCAGGTGTCACCTTTTCCCCAAGGAAAAGGCTGCTCTGTATGAAGACACTGGTCCTCAATGTTAGATAAGAGTAGCCATGGGTAACACAGAAGAGTGAAAACAGGCCTGCTCTGAAACCCCAGCTGCACTGCTAAATGCTGTGTGACTCTGGGAAATGTCTTAAATCCTCTAGGCCTTGGTTTACTCATTGGTAAAGCTGGAACATCACCTCATAATGCAGGATAATTATGAGAATTGTATTATACACACAGTGAATGTCAACAAATACTGGTTCTTTTCTGTGAACATGTGACTGGATTTATGGTCTGCTTCCACACAAATCAGCATTTTAAATAACTTTTTCTGTTGTCCATTAGTATTATTTTCCAACTAAACTGAAAGTTTTTTTTAAAGAAATTCATGTTAGATATGAAAAAAGACTTTAAAACTGAAGGCACCGCACAATGTATTACTTTTCTTACTCCCTGTAGCACATGAGGCATAGCTCCTGCACGGAGATGCCCAGTAAATACTGACTACTAACTTTGAACTGGTCAAAAACATTTATTTTTTATAAGAAGTATTTCCCTTCATGAAAAACATTCCACCATGGGACTCACATATAATCTCCCACCAACACCCAGCTAAGACATTAGGCCTGTGCTCACCTAATAAACTGGGATCTGCTCGGACCATCTTCTGCTTTTTCTTCTTCTTGCCACTTTGAACAGCTTCAAAATTAGACTGTTGGTTGTTGCTTTGATTGGTCTGAAATACTGAATGGAGTGCACTGTGGTTCATCCCCCACACAGAGTCCTGTAAAACGAGATAGCACAACTGAGGTTACATGGTGGATACAGGCTTGGCCCACTCCGAGGAAATGGTTGACCTGGGTCTCACCTTACCAAGGATGAGTTTAAAAACAGAAAGCCTACCGTGGATTCTGGTAATAACGAAACTAAGAACAGTCCACTGAGGCATGCTTTCCCTTCATTTAGATTCAGACATCCCACTTGAACTCTGTCTCCACAAGGCCCGTCCTGGTAACTCCAGGTGTCCACACTGCTGTGACAGCACAGCTGTCAAAACCTCTCCAGATATACATGGACTCTGTATCATCCACTAGGAATTGGCTCTTTGGTAATCCACACCTCTCACCTACTCAAAGTGGAAGGTTCCTTTGTTCTCTGGGGCCCATCAACAACGTGTGAAATGTCTGACAGGTTATAGTACTGTCAGTACTGGGTACCAGTGGATCCTGAGCAGCAGAGAGCTAACATTTGTAAGTTTTAACTATTTAAAACCAAATTTATGGTCTATGACAAGTTGGAATTTGCAATTTGACAGAGGCACTTATATGAACCAAGAACAATGGGGCTGATATGCCTAACAGAGAATGAATGGCTATATTTGCTAATTGGGAAATTCACGAAGGTCTCTGGACACTGAATTTGAAAATATCAAGTCCACCATGTTTTAAAAGGTTCCAGTCACGTGATATACAAAAATGGGAACATTGTTCTAATTTTCATTTCTCTGGCTGCTCAACATTTCAAGACATTAACACTCACAAGGGCACTGCACTCACTCTGCTGCCTCATACCTGCTGCTGCGGCGGCGGCTGTTGCTGCTGCGGCTGCCGCTGGCTGGCTTTCTGTTTGGCGCGGCGCTCCAGGAACTGCTTGGCAAACTCCTTGGCCTCAGAGGTATCTCCTAAATAGGCCCTAATGTAATCATGGACCTCATAAGGAGATTCTACTTCTTTCAGGAAAGAAACAAATGTGGGAACTGTAATATGAGAGGAAACAAGACATAAAGAGTAACAATGAAATATCACACAGAAGAGATCAGTTTCAGTTTTTAATATATTTTAACACCCAATACAGACATTAATGATGGAGACTTGAAAGGCATGTAGCTATCATGTTAAATATTCTTCAGTCTCCTCTGGAGTAGTAGTGGGGGGGACCCACTATCACTGCAATGCCCCAAATCATGTGAAATAGCACAGAGACAAAGATACCATGCATGTTTAGTTTCACTAAACGTTATTTTGGTAGAAACTAAATCATGTTGATCGAAACAACTGTTTGTCTAAGGCTAAAGTCATCTGGGGATTCATTTCTTTTTCCCTTAAATTCAATCAGTATTTATTAAGTGTGATAATGTGGGCAGGCACCACAACAGATACTGAAGATATAGGCATAGCCTCCTTTCACTTCACTGAGATATCCTAAGTTTACAAGAAAAACGGAACATGAAGCAGTGTGGTGCAGGAGAAAAGCACAAGTATCAGAGTTAGACAGACATGGGTTTAAAACCTGATTCTGAAATTTGCTGACTGTGTGACCTTGATGAGTTACTTAACCATTCTGAGCCTCTGTTTCCTAATTTATAAAATGGGGATAACATCACCTACATTGTAAACGTATGTCATAAAATTACTGCAAAAATTAGATACCTAGGATAACACATGTTAACCCCTATAAAGTGCCTAGTACATGGTAGGTGCTTAATGGATGGTAGCCATTGCTATTTTTCACTACTCTTTTCTCTGGCTCGAGCGGACCATTGGTTATTGTTACAATGCTACAAAGGAACCCTTCAATTCCTTTACTGCTCTGTTTTTAAAAGATTCTTGGTTTTAGAAAAGACATCAGAGGTGGACTAGTTCAACAAAGCCCATGAGTTATGGGAATCCCTTCCACACCAAGCTGGAGGGTAAGGGAAAGACTCACTTCCATCTAAGGCTGATAATTCTTCTTTGTGAACAACTAATTAGCAAGTTTTTCTTCAAATTGAGCTGAAATCTTTTCACTTGCATACATTATGGGTCTTAGCTTTATCCTACACAAAATAAGTCTACTTGCTCTGTCACATGATTCCCACCCCTGCCCCCAAAGGCAGGAAGGGAAAAACCTCACATCACCTCAGACTTCTCTTGCCCAGGCTGACCTCTGTCCCCACTATAACAGTTACTCTCCTTTGTCCATCTGGCAATGCCCCCCATAAAATGAGCAGTATGGAACTATGACCTCTTCTTCCCTGTACATTATAAGACAGCCTAAGATAGCATCTACTTTTTGGTAACCACTGATAACCTATTTCAGCATAGTATTATAGAACTTTTCTATAATACTATTAAAGAGTCAAGTTCCTATGGTAGGTGCAGGACTTGACCTCCATCAGATTTCACCTCCTGAGTGTTGGCCCATCATCATTCCAATTTTCTAACTCTTTGTGGGTCCTGCTCTGCCATTCCACATGCTGGGTTTCCCTCCCCAATTCTTACCATCCAAGTTATTTGCCGTATTAAGGGCATGAAGCATCTGTTCACACCACTGGGTAAATCCATCTTGGGCTTTATTTACTCCCTGAAAGAGCTTCAGCAATTTTTCTTCTTCTTCTACTTTCTTATTCTGCCGGTTAGACACACCTACAGATTTACTAAAGCAAAACAATAGGGCGATATTATATTCCCAGAAACTGTTACTATATGATTATACTCTAACACCATAAATAGACAATGTCTTGGCAACACCGGATGGCTGTCCAGAAATCCAATTCTTGGCTCCAAAAATGAAAACAAACAAACAAACAACAACAAACCCGAAATAAAAAAACTGAAATACTGGGGGTGGGGGGGTGGGTTACTCAATACCCCTTAAAATCTAGCCTCAGTTAATACATTCTAGTTTGTGAATACAGGGCTTCTTTTCAGAGAAATTATTAAATGTTCCCCTATGTGTCCTTCAGTAAGACTTTAAATTTTGCTAAGCCTCAGTTTCCTCATCTGTAAAATGGTACTAATACTTCTTTGGGTTATCAAAAGGAATAATGATACTACATGCAAAGGCCTAGAGCATAGTGCCTGGCAAAAATGCTCAATAAACTGACATTTAGTGTCCTATTCATAACACATTAAGCCCTCAATCAAGAAGAAATACTCTGACAACAAACACTACCATTTATTAAGTAGTTACTATGTGCCAGGCACTTTACTAACTACTTCACATGTATTCATTTAACCTTTAGAACCATACCCATGAAGTTATTATCTTCATTTTATAGATGAGGGAACTGAGGCTCAAAGAGGTTCCCTCTTGCCCAAGGTCACACAGCTAATAAGTGGTAGTGCTGGGATTTGAGTTGATGTATTTAACATTAAAACCCATGTTCGTTCAATAAAACTGTATACTAAGGAAAGAAAGATGAATGTAAAATGTAACTAATTTATCATAAAAATAAAATGGTTTTAGTGTTTATAATACTCATAGTATAAGTAACTTAAAAATATAAATTTAGACAAAAACGCTAAAATCTAGAGAATACCTTGGTGAAATATTCCACAGCAATAACAAAAATATTAAGTGGTTACCATGTGACAGGCAATGGACTAAGTGTCCAGCAACCAAAGGAGCTCCTAGTATAATATAGATGTGTTTCCACAGGGAAGAAAAGCAATCATCAAACTATGACCTCACATGGTAGGATACAGATGAAAATAAGTAAAAACTAAATAACTACCTTTCTCTGGCCACCCCATATCCTACTCCTCACACGCCGCTTCCCCCAACCCACCAAAGAGCATAGGTTGATCATTTTGAGCCCTACCTGAGACTGGCGTTTTTATTTTTGTTTGTTGAATTCCTGGGTCCCACCTCTTTCACTGCATCATCCCAGAATCCCATGTTGGAATTTTTAGTGTCAGCATTACTCCAGATACTACTGACTAGGTCAGATGCCCACTGGTTAGGGGGACCAGCATTTATAGAGCCCCAGACAGAATTCCCAAGGCTGGTGTGCAGGTTGGAATGCTGTTAAAGAAAAGGAGACAAATAATTACAGTTAACAATATTAAAAAGATAAAAAGGGAGTCCACAAAAGTTAGGAAAGATAACTTAACTTATAACACCAGTCCATACAGTGACTGCTTAGGAAAATGAACCCACCGGATTATTCCGGGCTCTGCTGGGTTGCTGGTGCTGCTGCTGCTGCTGCTGCTGCTTCTGCATTTGCCTGGCTTCTTCCTGTTGTATCTCCAGAAGGGACTTTGCAGTACCTGCGGGTTTGCTGACATTCCCCCACCCTGAGAGTTTCTGCTGTTGCTGCTGTTGCTGCTGCTGGAGAGCTTTCATCAATTCCCTCTGCTGGCGCCTCTGCTGCAGGCACAGAAACAGAAGGCAACTCAGGATTCCGTTGTTTAAAAAAATAGTTACAAATGTCCAGTATACTAAATGGAATGTAAATACATAGCAGCTATATGAAATTAAACACCATGACAGAGTTAACTCCTCTACTACAAATAAAGATGTAAACTGCCAGAAGTACTAACAGGAGAATAAAAAGAAATTAAGAATTACTTCTTAAAAATTAAGTAGGGCTTTTGGTTAAGCATAAAGGCAAAATATATGTTTACTTCCAAAGCCCTACCAAAATGACAGAAAAAATTTTTTTTCTAAAGCATAAACCTTAAGGACAAAGAGAATAAAATAGACTTTAAAAGCTGGAAAGCAGGCAGATAAAGACAGCCAATGTAACAGACCCAGTAAGTTGAAACCTAAGTAAAGGAAGCTCAGAAGCAGGCCAATTCACAGAAAAAGCTCAGGAATTAGAGGTAGGGGTATCTCACATAGAAGAAGACAGGCTGAAGGTCTGTAAAAAGCAGCACGGAGACCCTGACTACCTCCCCAACCCAAAGCAGTTAACAGCTATCCCTCTCTCCCCAGAAGAAAATTAAAACTTTCCATTTTAAAGAGGCTGAACCAGATTAGCGGATTAGTCTATAGGAAAGCTGACCCAGGACAAGAGAATACACCTACAGATACCAACAGATGGTGGGACTCCAACAGAACAGACCATTACAGAGACCACTACGGAAAAGCCCAGCAAGGTGCTGTATATACCAGAACCTCCAAACAGCTTTTCTGTGCCTTATTCCTAAATATGAATGAATAGCCCAGGATCAACAAACACTTGACAGAGCTTCTAAGATGAAAGCCAAAGACCAAATCAAACAAAATTCTGTGGAAACAGAAACAAGACAAGGGAAAATAGGAGCTAGCTTTTTAAAATGCTATCAGTAAGTAATATTTTTAGAGGTAAGGTAGTGCAGTCAGTAAAACAAGAATAAGAGGCTATAAAAAGAAACACTTAGAGTAACAACATATGGACTCAGAACTTCAAAATAAGAGAACATACATTAGAAGTTCAATAGAAGGACTGAAAGATAGGACTGAAGAAATACCCCATCAGAAAAGATAAGAGATGGAAAGCAGGAGAGAAAACCAGAATCAGTCCAGGAGGGCAACATGCAGATGACAAGAATTCGAGAAAAACAGAGCACCTGTGCAGCAAGCCAAGCGTGCGTTCAGATCTGAACAGATTACAGAGTCCTGGAAAGGACACCTCCAGGGAAAGAATGAAACAGAATTGTCATAGGTTTTCCCTATGTGAGAAATATGTATGGAGTGGCATTTTATACCTTTTGAAGAGTGTAGGAAGACTTAAGAGTTCAAAGAAAATTAATCAAATAAAAACACAAGGCAATTATTAACTTCTAACAGACAAAAATATGAACAAGAAAAGACCTGTGATTTCAACTCTGATGACCACTATTATTATTTTTAAGCAGAGACCAAAATTACTGGAACAATTTCTAGCCTTGAAGGGGGAAGATATAGTCTGCTCTGCATTCAGCTGTTAAACTTTTAGAAAAGAGAGATGATTTCAGAGAAAGTTCAGTCTATTTTTTTATTTTAAGAGGGTGGGAAATAAGATAATTTTTTAAGGTGAAGCAACATTTTAACCTACTGGATGACATCATGCACACTACATGGTAAACTTGTACAGACAATTCCCGGGGCCTTCAGTGAACCACACCACCGAGATCAGAATGACAGCTTGCATTCGCGAACAACTTGACTGCTCTGCCTCAAATTATATCCACATAAATCACTTTCTTCAAGACTCTGCTACCTCATGCCACCTTTTGAGAGAGGCCTTCCCAGATAGCACTACCTAAAACTAGACAATCACTACTACCACCAATACTAGCCCCAACTCCCAACCCTCTCTCTATGCCTCTCCTCACTTTATTGTTCTTTCTGACACATATTGCCTCTAGAACTCCATGATTTACTTAATTTTTATTGTCCATGTCCCCTCAACCAAAGGTAAGCTTTATGAAGGCAGAGAATTTTGTCTGTTTTAGACTCAGCTATATCCCCAGACTGAAACTGTAACTGAGTAGCAACTATGTGATGGACAGATGGATGGATGGGTGGGTGAATATGGCACCTAATGGCATGCTGAGCCAAACCATTTTCCTTATTTTCTCTCTTCTATCAAGAACTGTGCTCTGCTGCCCCCTCCCCAACCCCCTTTCACTCTTCTGTATCCTTCCTATCCTAATGAGGAACTGTAGGATACAGACTTACAGGCAGAGAGGCGTTATTCCTGTCATATTTTAAGTTTTTCTAGGTTAGTCAGAAAACCCAATACCCTTTAGGGAAAAAAGTATTCTACATTCTAAGCATCAAATTTATAAAAGGATATCTGCATAAAACTCACCCCCAATTTTGAAACACCCAAGTAACTTTTATTTACGAGCTATTCTCTCAAGAGCTATGGTTAAAATGTTTAAGGTAACTGAACATTTATGTATCCAATCTTAATGTTATTCCTATGAGATCCTTCATACTTGCTAGAGACCATATTACAGGATAAAGAGGTGAATAACACATATCCAATTCAGACACACGGCAGCTCTGACAATAACAGTTATCTTTAGTAGCCACTCATCCATGATGCACACTAGCTATTCACTGACTGTCTAGATCACTGTTACTTTTAAAACTTACCTCCTCTCGAAGTTGCCGTTCTCGTTCCTCTTCTAGTTTTTGGATTTCAGCCAATGATAGTGTTGCCTGGGACTGACATGCTGTCGTATTGGACTGCTGGCCCCATGTTGAAGAAGAGGGAAGCTAACAAAAAAGGAAGGCAAACGAGTTCATGAGGAAACATGTACAGGAAACAAAGGGGCAATAATGCATTAAGTACAGCCAGAACATTCATGTTTCTTTCAACTCCATTTATAACACTCAATTCAAATTTCCTTCTTCAATCCTTTTACGTACTACTCTCCCAGTCAGTCTGCTTTTACGTAATTTTTTTGTCACAAGATTATTTTAAAACAACTTAAGTACATCAATACACTTTTATTTGATCTACCATTACGAAACTGCAAATTTGTTACACCTGGCATTGACATATACACCAATACACAACCATAAAGAGAAAGAAGTAAACAAAAGAATCACTAAGTTTTTAATCCAAGGAGGTAATAAAGGACAAGATATGCTACTTTCCAATGAAAGTAGCAAGGGCAAGATTTGTGAAGGGAGAGCTGAGGTGGGCAGCTGAGGAAAGATGCCAGGCACAGTTTTCTATCAGTCTTTCATGAAAGGGAGTTAACCAGGCTGTGCCTTCTAGTAGTGAGCACTAAGCTGGTTTTAATCAATAATTCTATTTTTCCTATGCCTTAAAATTATCAACTAAAATAAAGTGTAAATATATGAGTCCTGAATACTTTAGTGTTCTCAAAAGCTTGATTATTTCTAGGGGAATCCCTTGGCCTTTCTGGGCCAGAAGAAAGATACACTCTAATTTTGAGACATCTTAAGGCTCTTAAAAGCAAACAAAAACCAAATCTAACCAGACTTAAAATATGTTTAATAGAAACAATACATGAGCATGGATGGATCAAAACAAACAAAATGCCAAACAGTCCCAAAAAAGAATGGCTCTTCAGTAGGAATCTCTAAAACTGGAACTGATGCGATACGAGTAAAAACAGTTTAAACTGTCACTGATGTTACCAGACAGCTCTCCAAATGAGTACCCTCAACACTACTGAACATAATAGATCCTTTAACATTTTTTGCCCAATGATGGGTAGTACCGGCATTTCTCTCAAAATGCACCTGTGCTAGGGTAGGAGAGGGGTACAGGAGGCAGCTAAGAGAGAAAGATGGGGGACTAAGTAGGCAAAGTTGAGCACAAATGAACTCTTTTTCTCCACAGGAAATGACACGTTTTGGAAAGCACTATCAAGATCAAACCTGGCAGCAGATCTCAAACCTGGTGGCATCACCTGGAGGACCCGTAAAAATGTAGATGCCCCAGCCCCACACTCAAGGAATCAAAAGACCCAAAGGTAAAGCCAACCAATTCGCATATTTTTGTAATTCTGATGCAGTCAGAACCAGCAACCACTGATGCTGTCGAAAATCTCAGTGGCTGTATCACCCCGCGGTACCCAGAAACCAATCGCCAGTCCTCTTCAGCAGAAACTCAGCCAGCATCAAGGACAGATTCACTGCCTCCTGAAATGGCCTATTCCTCTTTCAAGAACCTCTGAAATCCTCCTATATTTTGTGCCAAAGTATACTTCACTGTACTTTTTGCTCATGATTCATGAGTCTGCTCTCTGGAGTAATGCAGAACAAATCTAAGTCTTTTTCACATGACAGACAAACGTCTGCAGATAGCTATCAATTTCCCTTAAATCTTATTTGTACATAAGAAATAATACCCCATCACTCCATCAACATTGCCTCAGGGCATTTTCCAGTTCAACCAACATCCTGTACTGCCCACTCAGAGAACTGAAGTTTGTCAATCACGCTTTTCATAACAACTCTTTCCCAAGTCAGAAGCAAACAGTTGGGAATTTGGTACATTTTCTGCCCCCTGAATGTCTAATTATACTTTGCTGATTTAAAAAACATTACTTTTTTTTTTCCTGCCCTGACATTGCTACCTTACTTTTTCAACACTATTTTTGATAACATTTCTTTAAGAAAATCTGCTAAAACTCAGTAAGAACAGAGAGTCTGCAGTACCATGACCCACTCTCTCCCAACTCCTAGCTCAGCCAGACAGAAACACTACTTCAGATGAAGGCAGCAAAGAACACAGGCCTCCCTCTCTCCCCGTTAGCTGACAGTCAGTGGGCTGCCTTCCCGGGAAGTGCACGATATCAACAATTCTCATCCTGGCTCCAGCTACCTGTTGCAAAGGCTAAGCTACGGACAAACACAGCTGAGAGGAGAGGTGGCTCCCTTCTTATGCCTAGCCCCGACTTCTGGGATGGAAACTACACAGTGCTACAGAGACTACTAGGGCCCTGGCTGCCACTTTGAAAGGCAGAGGTTCCACCCCACCAGGAGAGGCAAGCCAAGAAGACCTGAGGCTACTGCCCCTCCCCCAAGGGCTCAATTCATAAAGCAGGCGCCATTGTTCCCAGCTCCAGAGCTGTGACTCTGGGACTTCTGTCTTGAAGCAGAGGTGGGTGGAACAGATTGGAATAGAGAGAGCTGCAGACCTCTTCCCAAAGGAACTGACTTCATTTGCAACAGAGTGTGGAGAGTGAGGAGTTCAACCCTAAGGGCACTTTCAAAAACAGTGGATGTTGCAGTGAAAGGCAAGGGGTTAACTAGTAGATTCACTGGAGATACAGGCTAAACTGTACTCTGCTTCTTTGTCTCAGAGAACCAAGCTAGAAGGAGTCTGCCTAGGGTCAGAACAAATCTCAAATATAAACCTCAGGAAGTACCTCTTCAAAAGAGCTTGAGTTTGATTGGATCAGGCTTTTGGAACATTTTATGCCCAAGGGTTCTTCTGAGAAGAGAATAATCCAGTTAGCAACTAGTGGAGTTTAACAGCCTAAATGTGGAACAAGACAGTCAAGGAGAGCCCAACCCAAACCACTGTCAGCCCAGAGTGACTGTGAGCATACCCAATGCTGCATCCCCAGAGAAGCCCCAGCAGAGGCTTCACACTATTGGGGGAGAGGCGGGGAAGTTCACTAAATTAACCTAGCTAGCCACAAAACAAATAATAATAATGAGTGGGGGTGGAGGGAGGACCAGAACCCAGAACTGCTACAGTGCATTAGCAAGAAAGTATATCTATATACCAGGAAAAAAGCTGGCAATAGAAACTGCCTGTGATAGTGAACGATCAGATGTCAGATTTAACAAAGACATCAAAGTCTTATAAATATGTTCAGAGAAGGAAACCATGATTAAAGGAGTAAAAGTAGACATGTTAACAATATCACATCAAATAAACAATATCAATAAAGATACAGAGGGCTTCCCTGGTGGCGCAGTGGTTGAGAGTCCGCTGCTGATGCAGGGGACACGGGTTCGTGCCCCGGTCCGGGAAGATCCCACATGCCGCGGAGCGGCTGGGCCCGTGAGCCGTGGCTGCTGAGCCTGCGCATCCGGAGCCTGTGCTCCGCAACAGGAGAGGCCACAGCAGTGAGAGACCCGTGTACCGCAAAAAAAAAAAAAATAATAATAATAATAAAGATACAGAGACTATTTTTAAATAATCTATGAGATTAGAAATGAATTACAGGGGAAAAAACGTAAAAAACACAAACACAGAGAGGCTAAACGATACATTACTAAATAACCAAGAGATCACTGAAGAAATCAAAGAGGAAATCAAAATACACCTAGAGACAAATTACAACAAAAACACGATGATCCAAAACCTATGGGATGCAGCAAAAGCAGTTCTAAGAGGGAAGTTTGTAGCAATACAAGCTTACCTCAAAAAACAAGAAAAATCTCAAATAAACAATCTAACCTTACACCTAAAGGAACTAGAGAAAGAAGAGCAAACAAAACCCAAAGTTAGCAGAAGGAAAGAAATCATAAATATCAGAGCAGAAATAAATGAAACAGAAACAAAGAAAACAATAGCAAAGATCAATAAAACTAAAAGCTGGTTCTTTTGAGAAGATAAACAAAATTGATAAACCATTACCCAAACTCATCAAGAAAAAGAGGGAGAGGACTCAAATCAATAAAATTAGAAATGAAAAAGGAGAAGTTACAACAGACACCACAGAAATACAAAGCATCCTAAGAGACTACTACAAGCAACTCTATGCCAATAAAATGGACAACCTGGAAGAACTGGACAAATTCTTAGAAAGGTATAAGCTTCCCAGACTGAACCAGGAAGAAACAGAAAATATGAACAGACCAATCACAAGTAAGGAAATTGAAACTCTGATTAAAAATCTTCTGACAGGGCTTCCCTGGTGACTCAGTGGTTAAGAATCTGTCTGCCAGTGCAGAGGACACGGGTTCGAGCCCTGGTCTGGGAAGATCCCACATGCCGCGGAGCAACTAAGCCTGTGCGCCACAACTACTGAAGCCTGCACGCCTAGAGCCCGTGCTCCACAACAAGAGAAGCCATTGCAATGAGAAGCCCGCACACCGCAACGGAGAGTAGCCCCCGCTCGCCACAAGTAGAGAAAGCCCGGGCGCAGCAACGAAGACCCAACACAGCCAAAAATAAATAAATAAAAATAAATTTATTTTAAAAAAAAATCTTCCAACAAACAAAAGTCCAGGACTGGATGAGTTCACAGGTGAATTCTATCAAACATTTAGAGAAGAGCTAACACCCGTCCTTCTCAAACTCTTCCAAAAAATTGCGGAGGAAGGAACACTCCCAAACTCATTCTATGAGGCCACCCTGATACCAAAGCCAGACAAAGATATTACAAAAAAAGAAAATCACAGACCAATATCACTCATGAATATACATGCAAAAATGCTCAACAAAATACTAGCAAACAGAATCCAACAACACATTAAAAGGATCATACACCATGATCAAGTGGGATTTATCCCAGAGATGCAAGGATTCTTCAATATATGCAAATCAATCAATGTGATACACCATATTAACAAACTGAAGAATAAAAACCCTATGATCATCTCAATAGATGCAGAAAACGCTTTTGACAAAATTCAACACCCACTTACGATAAAAACTCTCCAGAAAGTGGGCAGAGAGGGAACCTACCTCAACATAATAAAGAACATATACAACAAACCCACAGCAAGCATCATTCTCAACGGTGAAAAACTGAAAGCATTTCCTCTAAGATCAGAAACAAGACAAGGATGTCTACTCCCACCACTATTATTCAACATAGTTTTGGAAGTCTTAGCCATGGCAATCAGAGAATAAAAAGAAATAAAAAGAATCCAAATCAGAAAAGAAGAAGTAAAACTGTCACTGTTTGTAGATGACATGATGCTATACATAGAGAATCCTAAAGATGTTACCAGAAAACTACTAGAGCTAATCAATGAATTTGGTAGACTAGCAGGATACAAAATTAATGCACAGAAATCTGTTGTATTCCTATATACTAATGACGAAAAATCTGAAAGAGAAATTAAGGAAACACTCCCATTTACCATTGCAACAAAAAGAATAAAATACCCAGGAATAAACCTACCTAGGGAGACAAAAGACCTGTATGCAGAAAACTATAAGACACTGATGAAAGAAATTAAAGATGACACAAACAGATGGAGAGATACACCATGTTCTTGGATTGGAAGAATCAATATTGTGAAAATGACTAACTACCCAAAGCAATCTATAGATCCAGTGCAATCCCTATCAAACTACCAATGGCATTTTTTACAGAACTAGAACAAAAAAAATCTTAAAATTTGTATGGAGACACAGAAGACCCCAAATAGCCAAAGCAGTCTTGAGGGGAAAAAAATGATGCTGGAGGAATCAGACTCCCTGACTTCAGACTATACTACAAGGCTACAGTAATCAAGACAATATGGTACTGCCACAAAAACAGAAATATAGATCAATGGAACAGAATAGAAAGCCCAGAGATAAACCCACGCACCTGTGGTGAACTAACCTATGACAAAGGAAGCAAGGATATACAATGGAGAAAAGACAGTCTCTTCAATAAGTGGTGCTGGGAAAACTGGACAGCTACTTGTAAAAGAATGAAATTAGAACACTCCCTAACACCATACACAAAAATAAACTCAAAATGGATTAGAGACCTAAATGTAAGACCGGACAGTATAAAACTCTTATTAGAGGAAAACACAGGAGGAACACTCTTTGACATAAATCACAGCAAGATCTTTTTTGATCCACCTCCGAGAGTAATGGAAATAAAAACAAAAATAAACAAATGGGACCTAATGAAACTTAAAAGCTTTTGCAAAGCAAAGGAAACAAGACAAAAAGACAACCCTCAGAATGGGAGAAAATATTTGCAAACGAATCAATGGACAAAGGATTAATGTCCAAAATATATAAACAGCTCATGCAGCTCAATATTAAAAAAACAAACAGCCCAATCCAAAAATGGGCGGAAGACCTAAATAAACATTTCTCCAAAGAAGACATACAGATGGCCAAGAAGCACATGAAAAGCTGCTCAACATCGCTAATTACTAGAGAAATGCAAATCAAAACTACAATGAGGTATCACCTCACACCAGTTAGAATGCGCATCATCAGAAAATCTACAAACAACAAATGCTGGAGAGGGTGTGGAGAAAAGGGAACCCTCTTGCACTGTTGATGGGAATGTAAATTGATACAGCCACTATGGAGAACGGTATGGAGGTTCCTTAAAAAATGAAAAATAGAATTACCATATGACCCAGCAATCCCACTACTGGGCATATACCCTGAGAAAACCATAATTCAAAAGACACATGCACCCCAATGTTTACTGCAGCACTATTTACAATAGCCAGGTCATGGAAGCAACCTAAATGCCCATCGACAGACGAATGGATAAAGAAGATGGGGTACATATATACAATGGAATATTATTCAGCCATAAAAAGGAACGATACTGGGTCACTTGTAGAGATGTGGATGAATCTAGAGACTGTCATACAGAGTGAAGTAAGTCAGAAAGAGAAAAACAGATATTATATATTAACACATATATGTGGAACCTAGAATGGTACAGATGAACCGATCTGCAGGGTTGAAATTGAGACACAGATGTAGAGAACAAATGTATGGACACCAAGGGGGGGGTACGCGGCAGGAGGGTGGGGTGGTGGTGTGATGAATTGGGAGATTGGGATTGACATATATACACTAATATGTATAAAATGGATAACTAGGGCTTCCCTGGTGGCGCAGTAGTTGAGAGTCCGCCTGCCGATGCAGGGGACACGGGTTCGTGCCCCGGTCCAGGAGGATCCCACATGACGCGGAGCGGCTGGGCCCGTGAGCCATGGCCGCTGAGCCTGCGCGTCCGGAGCCTGTGCTCCGCAACGGGAGAGGCCACAACAGTGAGGCCCGCGTACCACATAAAAAAAAAAAAAGAACCAAAAGGAAATTCTGGAGTTCAAAAACGTAATAACTGAAATGAAAAATCACTGCAGGAGCTCAAAAGTATATCTGAACTGGCAAAAGAATTTAGTGAACTTGAAGAGAGAGCAACAGAGATTATGCAATCCAAAGAACAGAGAAAAAAAGAATAAAGAAAAATGGAGAGCCTTAGAGAAATGTGAGATACCACTGAGTGCACCAACATGTGCATAATGCAAGTATCAGAAGAAGAGGAAAGAGGGGCAGAAAAATTGTGACCTAAATCTCAAATTTATAGAAAAAACATTAATCTACATATCCAAGAAGCTGAACAAACTCCCAAGAGGATAAACCCAAAGAGATCCACAAATAGACATTATCATGGTAAAAACGCTGAAAGCCAAAAACAAGGAGAAAATCTTGAAAGCAGCAATAAGGAGGAAAAACAAATTATCACTTACTAGGGAATCCCAATAAAATCAACATCTGACTTCTCATCAGAAACAATGAAGGCCAGAAGGCAGTGGGATAAGATATTCAAAGTCTTCAAATGAACAAAAACTGTCAACCAAGATTTCTATATTCAGTAAAGCTACTTTTCAAAAATGAAGGAGAAATAAAGACATTCCCAGATAAAATTAGAAAATTTGTTGCCAGCAGACTCACCTTACAAGAAATACTAAAGGAAGTTCTTCAGGCTAAAAGCAAGTGACCCTAGAAAATAGTCTGAATCCGCATGAGAAAGCGAAGAGCACCAATAAAATTAATTATATAATTATAAAAAACAGTAGTACATGTACATTTCTTCCTCTTTTAACTGATTTTAAAAGCAACCGTATAAAACAATGTATATATATATTGTTGGACCTATAACATACAAAAATCTAATATGTCAAAAATGGCACAAAGGAGTTAAGTGAAAACAAAGCTGTAGTAAGCTAATGACTCCATATGGTAACTTGAATCCACAGGTACAATTTAAGAGAAGCAGAAATGATAAATAAGGTTATATAATGAAAGCTATACATACATACTTGCTTCCCTTCTCTCAGCGTCTTTAAGAGACAATATAAAGGAATAAATATAACATTTTATCATTGCATTTGTAACATTTACAAGATGTGATACAACAAAAATACTACAAAAAAGAGAAAAAAGGAACAGAGCTTTAAGAGAGTAGCATATCTGTGTCAAACTGGAAAATACAGTGATGAAAATCATTAAGGATATTAAAATGCTACATTAGAAAATAATTTACTTAACGCAAAAAGAAGCAGTAAAAGAAGAACAGAGAAACAGAAAGGATGTAAAAAACAGAAAGTTAAATGGCAGATATAAATCCAACTATATCAATAATATCATTAAATGTGAATAGGTTAAAGAATCCAATAAAAAGGCAGAGATTATCAGACTGGATAAGAAAATAAGATTGAACTATACTGTCTAAAAAAGACGTAATTTATATTCAAAGGTATAAACAGATCAAAAGTAAAAGAATAAACAAAGATTTATCAGGCAAACAGCAACCAGAAGAGAGCTGGAATCACTATACCATTATCAGACAAAACATACTTTAAAACAAAAAAAAAGTTAATAGAGATAAAGAGGAACATTTTATGATAATAAAAGGGTCAATCTAGCAGGAACATATATAACAATTATAAACATATATGCACCTAACAAGAGAGCACCAAAATACATGAAGCAAGAAATGGCAGAAATAGAAGGAGATATACAATTCAACAGTAATACTTCGAGACTTCAATACTCCACGTTCAGTAAGAGGCAAAACAACTACAAGATCAATGAGGAACTAGAAGACTTGAACAACGCTATAAACTGACTAGACCTAGTAAACATCTATTGAACACTCCACTCAACAAGAGTAGACTATACGTTCTTCTCAAGTGAACATGGAACATTCTTCAGGATAGACCTAAAGAAGGTAAAACTTTATGCCAGAAATAAAACTTTATTCTAAGACATAAAACTAAACTTCAATAATTCATTTAAAAGAATAGAAATATACAAAGTATGTTCTCTGATCACAATGGAACAAAATTAGAAATGAGTAAGAAACAAATTTTGGAAACTCTCAAATAAGTGAAACTAAAACACTCCTAAATAACCAATGGATCAAAGAAGAAATCAAAACTTATGGGTAGCAGCTAAAGCAATTTATAACTGCAAATGCCTAATTGAGAAAGAAGAAAGATATCAAATGAATAAAAAACTAACCTTCTACCCTGAGATACTAGAGAAAAAGAGCAAACTAAACTTACAGCAAGCAGAAGGCAAGAAATAATAAAGATGAAAGAAGAAATTAATGAACTAGATAAGAGAAAAATCAATGAAACCAAAAACCAGTTCTCTAAAAATATCAACAAAACCGACTTAACCTGATTGTCCATGAGGAAAAAACCCCAACAGACTGAAATTACTACAATCAGAAATAAAAGAAGCACATCACTACTGATCTTACAGGAACAAAAAGAAATACAAAGGAATACTATGAACAAGTGCTTGCCAATCAATTAGATAATCTAGATGAAAAAGACAGATTTCTATAAAGATATAAACTAACCAAAACTAACTCAAGAAGAAACAGATGATCCAAATAGACCTATTAGAAGTAAAGACATGGAATTAGTAATCAAAAAACTATCCACAAATAAAAGCCCAAGCACAAATGGTTTCATCACCACTGAACTCTACCAAGCATTTAAAGAATTAATACAAATTCTTCACAAACCCTTCCAAAAAATTGGAGGGAACATTTCCTGACTCATTCTTCAAGGCCAGCATTACCCTGACACCAAAACCAAAGAAATCACAAGGGGAAAACAAACACACACTACAGACAAATACCTCTTATGAACATGGACATAAAAATCCTCACCTCCTTCAGCCTAACGAAGGGCATCTACAAAAAACACACAGCTAACATTAAATTTAATGGTGAGAGACTGGATGTGTTCCCCCACATCAACCCAAGATCGGAAATAAGACAAGAACATTCACACTTGCCATTTCTATTAAACACTGTACTGGGGTTCTAGCCAGGGCAATCAGGCAAGAAAAAGAAATAAAAGACTGGGGGAAAAAGTAGTAAAACTACCTCTATTTGCAGATAACATGATCTTGTGTACAGAAAATCCTAATGAATCCACTAAGACACTATTAATTAACCAGTCCAGCAAGATTTCAGAATACAAGCTCAATATACAAAAATCAACTGTACATCTACACACTTGCAAAGAACAATCTGAAAATGAAATTTTGAAAATTCCATTTATAATACCATCAGAAAGGCAAAATACTTAAGAATAAATTTAACAAAAGAAGTAGAAAAGTTATACTCTAAAAACTATAAAATACTGAAAAGAAATTCAAGAAGATCTAAATAAATATAAAAACATCCCATGTTTATGGATTAGAAGACTTAATATTGTTAAGATGTCAAAACTCCCCAAACTGATCTTACAGAGTTAATGCAATCCCTATCAGAATCCCAGCTGGCTTCTTTGTGAAAACTGACAAACTCATTCTAAAATTCATATGGAATTGAAACACAGGAGAGCCAAAACAATATGGAAAAAAAAGAACAAATTTGGAGGACTCACACTGATTTCAAACTTAACTACAAAGCAATAGTAATGTCAAAGCAGTGTGTTACTAGCATAGCGATCATACAGATCACCTGACTAGAATTCAGAGTGCAGAAATGAACCCACATGCCTAATTTTTAAGACGAGCACCACAGCCATTCAGTGGACAAAGAACAGTTTTTTCAACAAATGGTGCTAGGACAACCAGATAAATCACATGCAAAAGAATGAAGTCAAACCCTTACCTCACATAATTTACAAAAATTAACTCAAAATGGATCAAAGAGCTAAAACTACAAAGTCTTAGAAGAAAACATGGGATTCTGTAAACTTTATGACCTCAGATTTAGCAATTCTTAGATATGACAACAAAAGCACAAGCAACAACAACAAAAGTAAGTAATTTGGACTTCATCAAAATTTAAAACTTTTGGGCTTCCCTGGTGGCGCAGTGGTTGAGAGTCCCCCTGCTGATGCAGGGGACACGGGTTCGTGCCCAGGTCCAGGAAGATCCCACATGCCGCGGAGTGGCTGGGCCCGTGAGCCATGGCCACTGAGCCTGCGCGTCCGGAGCCTGTGCTCCGCCACGGGAGAGGCCACAACAGTGAGAGGCCCGCGTACGGAAAAAAAAAAAAAAAAAATTAAAACTTTTGTGCATCAAAGGACACTATAGATATGGAGGTGAAAAAAAACAAATAATAGAAAGTATTTTTAAATCATTTGATACAGAACTTAAATATTGAACATATAAAGAACCCTTAAAAAACTCAGTAAGAAAAAGACAACCCAGTTTAAAAATAGGCAAAGGAGGGCTTCCCTGGTGGCGCAGTGGTTAAGAATCCGCCTGCCAATGCAGCAGGGGACAAGGGTTCAAGCCCTGGTCCGGGAAGTTCCCACATGCCGCGGAGCAACTAAGCCCGTGCGCTGCAACTACTGAGCCTGCGCTCTAGAGCCCGTGAGCCACAACTACGGAAGCCCGTGTGCCTAGAGCCCGTGCTCCTCACAAGAGAAGCCAATGCAATGAGAAGCCCACGCACTGCAACGAAGAGTAGCCCCCGCTCACCCAACTACAGAAAGCATGCACACAGCAAGGAAGACCCAACGCAGCCAAAAATAAATAAATAAAATTAATTAATTAATTTAAAAAAATAGGCAAAGGATTTAAATAGACATTTCTTCAAAGAAGATATACAAATGGTCGATAAATACATAAAAACATGCTCAACATCACAAGTCACCAGGGAAATGCAAACCAAAATCACAAGTTCTCACTTGACACCTACTAGGATGGCTATAATCAAAAAGTCAGATAATATGGGTTGATGAGGATGTGGAGAAACTTGAACCCTCATACACTCAACGTAAAATGGTGCAGCCACTTTGGAAAACAGTCTGGCAGTTCCTCAAACCAGTAAACACACTGTTATTATATGACCCAGGAATTACACTTCTAAATATATATATATATATGTGTGTGTGTGTGTATATATATCCACGTAAAACTTGTACATGAATATTTAAGGCAGCAGTAGTCATAAAAGCCAAAAGGTAGAAACAGCTCAAATGTCCATCAACTGATGAATGAATACACAGAATCTGGCATATCCACATAATGGAATATTATTCAACTATAAAAAAGGGGGAAAAGTACTGATATATGTTACAAGAACCTTAAAACATTATGCTAAATGAAAGAAGCCAGTCACAAAAGACCACATATTATATGATTCCATTGATCTGAAATGTCTAGAAATAGGCAAGACAGAATAAAGACAGAAAGTAGATTAGGGGTTACTTAGCCCTAAGTTAGGGGAAAATAGGGGCTGGGGTGTGACAGTTAGAGGGTTTGGGGGGTGGTAATGAAAATGTTCTAAAATCTATTGTGTTGATGGTTGCACCTATCTATAAATATGCTAAAAACCACTGAATTGTATACTTTAACTGATTGAATTGCATGGTATGTGAATTATATCTAAATAAAGCCGTTTTAAAAAGCTTTTTTCTCACGAGAGCCTTCAGCAATTCCTCATAACCATCTTGAGCTCTTTATCTTCAATCAGAATGCTTATCCATAAAGTAGCTCTACAGTCTTCATGGGAGAATAGGAGGGCAAAACCAGACAAACAAAAGACACAGAAAAGTTAGAGATCTGGAAGTTACCCCTGCCTTTGTCTTCTCTCTCACCCTCATATTCTGATCAGTCACCACATCCTGGGATGTAGGGCCTCTTAAGAAAGTCTTTTGACAGCCTTTTCGAGGCCCTGGAGCCATAGACTCATGGGTTCTAATACAGGGCAGTGCTATCAACTCTCAGCTGGACCCAAGGCAAGCGACTTAGCTTCTTAACATTTCTCCTCTTTGGTAAAACACAGGTATTTATACCTAAGCTTTATAAGGGTGGTTGTGAAAAAAAAAAAGGAAAACTGTCAGTACGTGCCTGACACAAAGCAAGCACTCAGTTATTAGCAGCTTCTCCAACTCCTCCTTTCCAATCTTGCCACCCCTAGGCTTAGATCAAACTTTTCTATTCCTTGCCTAGACAACTCCATCACCCCCTCTCAACTGGTCTACTGACCTCCAGTTTTGTTCAAGTCCATCTCCTATTTAGCTCTCAAAGTGACTTATTCCCTCCTGTAAATCTAGCAGTGTTATTTCCTAGCTGAAAATTCTTTTTACCACTCTAGGTCCTAATTTCTTAATAGAGTATATACAGCCCATGGTGATATGAACCCTGCCCACACTTATCTCATACCTCACTCTCCAGCAACTTCAGTCTGCTCTCACAAACACCCTCTATTCCCCAAACTGACTTTTTTTTTTTCTTTAAATTTAATTTTTCCCTCCCTTAATGACTCAAGTTTAGAAGTTATCTTCTTTCAGGAAGCCTTCCCTAACTTCTCAGGTGGACAGTGGTTCTCACATATTAGTGAGCAGCAGAATCCCTGGAGGGCTTATTCAAACAAGATTGCTGGGTCCCAGTCCTAAGAGGTTCTGATTCAGTAGGTCTAGGGTAGGGCCCAAGAATGCGCATTCCTAACAAATTCCCAGGTGATCACACCCTGACAATTACTGCTTCATGCCCCCTCTCTTACTACACCCACCCCCCTGTATTCTAATTTTCTGTTTATGTCTTTATCCCATGAGCTCCCTGAAGACAGGGGACAGACACTAAGCCTTATGGCTAGCCATACACCCCATGAGAAGTTATGCAGACTCTACCATAAACCTGCTTCTCCCTCTCCAATTACTCAGAGTTCATCAACAGTCCCACTACTTTCCCAGTCATTGGAGGCTTACCATCTAAGAGCCATTCCAACTTCTGCCCTTGTCCCTCAGATCCAGAGAACCACTAAGTCTTGCTGATTGCTATTATGCCAATTCTCATCCTCTGGCCCTACTCATTCTTACCACCACCATCACACTCTCTTTACTGGTCTCCCAGTCTCACTTTCTACTTATTTCAAATAATGCTTTGAATCCTCCTAAAACAACATTTTGCACACATCACCTCAATCCAACTTTCAATAAACCCCCACAGTCAGCTATGTTTCAAGCCCTGTATGATGGTTCCCGCTTACACATCCAAATGTTTATGTTTCTTGCCCTCATAAGTCTATGAGCTCTCTGAGGACAGTTGCCTTGTCTCATTTATCTTTGTCTTAGCAGTGCTGAAACAATACAGAGTAGGCACTCCAATGTTTAAATTTATGAACCATACAGACTTACTTGGTTGTGCCTGCATCACTGCTCGTGTCCTACCCTCTTTTATTTATTCTTCCCTTGTTTAAAATGCCTAACACAAAGTACAATGCATCGTATTGTTTCCTTGATCAAAAAACGAAGGTAGCAAGCAATATTTAACATAAAAAATGTACACTGTTTCACTGCTACTGCACTGCCAGCACCTACTTAACTAAAAAAAACGCTAACAAGTAGCTCCTACGGATGGTCTGGCGTGGTCTAGCTGGTGTCTAGGCTCTACCTTCATCTGCGCCAGCTGTTGCTGCTGCTGTTGCTGCTGCAACCTCCGGAGAGCCTCTTGCTGCTGCTGCCTCTGGCGCATTAACTCCTTCTGCCGCTGGAGCTCCAGCTCTTTCCTCTTCCGTTCCTCCTCCTCGTGCCGGAGTCTGGCTGCCTCCTCTTCCATTCGCAGCCGGTTCTCCTCTAATCGACGCTGGGCTTCTTCTTCTTCCCGGGCCCATTTCGCAGCCTCCTCTTCCTTCCCAGAAGGAAAAGTAAATGATAATAAAATTTAACTGTGTTTTAAAAAAAAAATCTGAATCACTTTTCAAGGCTTCAGTCAGAGGCATGCTTACAGGATAATTATCATGTTTAATTTATTTGCTAATTTCTACATAAAAGGAATGTCACTTTGAACATCTGTGTAAGTACTGATCTCTTAGAGATCACCACAAACTGCAGGCAAGTCTCTTGGAAACTGTTCCAACATTGAGGCAGAGATAGCTTTTCAGGGTGCTGAGTGCAAAGAGCTGTCAGGACCTGCAAGAATACAGGTTACCAGGCAAGCCTCAGCCAGTTCCGGACCCAAAGCAACTTTACAAAACCACTTAATTCCATGCCAGGTTCTCACCCGTTATGGCTCACAGGCCCCTTGGAAGGTCTCTCTTTGACCCATCCTCTACCCCTCTACTACTTTCTGCAGTACCCTGGCTCATTTTCCTTCTGCTTCCCTCCCTCAAAACCATTCCATGTGCCCCGTGGAATTTTCTTGGCCTTCCTCCGTGCAGTCTGATTACTGCACCTGCAATGCTCTAGAGCTCAGCGGTCCCCAACCTTTTTGGCACCAGGGACCGTTTTCGTGGAAGATAATTTTTCCAAGGACTAGGGGTGGGGGTGAGGTGGCTTCGGGATGATTCAAGCTCATTGCATTTATTGTGCACTTTATTTCTGTTATTATTATATCCACTCCACCTCAGAGCATCAGGCATTAGATCCCGGGGGTTGGGGACCCCTGCCTAGCTTATCCAGACAGCACATTCCCCTCCATTCTCCAGAACTCAGGACAGACACCAGCCACTCTACGAGTACTTCCCTAGCCTTCAGGAGGTAGACTTCCCCTCTGCCTTTTGATTATGCCCAAGTATACCTTGTCCTCCTCTCTCTGCTCTTAGCCCATCTGTGGCAGCAACTGTTACTACCTATCCAGCAAAAATTCCTTCCAGGTTGCTTCTTTGCAGACAGACCCTCCTGTCACATCAGAGGTTTAAAATGCCAGATTTTGCTTTTTAAGCTTCCAGTGTAAACAGGGACAGCCATGTGATGTGATTTAGGCCAAAGGGATGCTTCCAGAAAAGATATTCTTCCCAGACAAAAGGAAAGAAGCATGAGAGAAGAGTCACTCCCTTTTTGGGTACAGGGTATGGTATCATATCCAAAACTCCTAACCATTAGGCAAAAAATATGAACTCAAAAGTCAATACACCGGGATTTCCCTGGTGGTCCAGTGGTTAAGAATCCACCTTCCAATGCAGGGGACATGGTTTTGATCCCTGGTCGGGGACCTAAGATCCCACGTGCCACCGGCAACTAAGCCTGCGAGCTGCAACTACTGAGCCAACGCACCACAACTAGAGAGAAGCCCGCGTGCCGGAACAAAGAGCCCACACACTGCAATGAAGATCCCATGTGCCACAACTAAGACCCATTGCAGCCAAAAAAAAAGGTCAACATACCAAGAAATGGTAGAGCAGAGTGTGCACCATCAGGTGGAAAAGTCAACACACCAGGAGATGACAGAGGAGAAGCAAGCCAAGGACCTGGATCCTTAATGATATCACTGAGTCACTGAAATTCATGTTTAACTGCCTTATTTCCAAAGAACACCTTGATGTGTGAGGCAGTACCGTTATCTAATGTTTAAGCCATTTTTAGGTGAATATTTTGATTTTTCAGCTGAAAGCATCCAAAATGTGGCATTTATTTCTTGTAAAATCATTACCTACATAGTCTGTGAGCTTCTTGAGTACAGAAACAATTTCTTTAAAAGTTTTGGACTCTATCAGCAAACAATCATAACAACTGGCATATAGTATATTAACAAAATCTATTAACTGTTAAATGAATAAACCAAAGAATCTAACCTGGAACTTATCTATCTACCTCTAAAGAATTTAGATTTCTCAAAGAGTTTCAATCAAGAACTTAAGCAAAAGCAGGTAATCTCCAGCTTCGTGTCAATCCAACCAACAAACAAAAACCTACACCCCTAAGTGTGGACTGCTGTACATGGTGACTTCCTTCCAAAGAGTACAGTAAGGGGGAAAAAGAGTAACTTTACAGTGGAGATACCTGACAAGCACTACTGCAGCCAGGTGATCAATGTCAACATCAATAACCATAAGTCATGTTAGTAATATGTACCCTTGGTATGTGATGAAAATGGTACTTAACTTCTGTGATCTTCTTCTGAAACACCCATAACTCCAGTCTGATTGTGAGAAAATCTTCAAACAAACTCCGATAGAGTGTTACCCTACAATCCACTGACCAGTATTCCTTAAAACTGCCAAAGTCATCAAAAACAAGGGAAGTCTGAGAAACTGTCACAGCCAAGAACAAGCTAAGGAGACATGACAACTAAATGAAATATTCTGGATAAGATCCTGGAACAGAAAAGGGACACTGGGGGAAAGCTGAAGAAACGTTAATAAACTATGGTCTTCAGTTAATAATAATCCATCAATATTGATTTATTAATGTGTCAATATTGGTTTATTATAACAAATGTACCATACTAATGTAAAATAATAATAGGGGAAACTGCACTATCATCCCAATTTTTCTGAAAATCTCCAACTGATCTAAAAAGAAAATCTACTAATAAAAAAAATCTACCTCCGTTCTTAAACATTAAAATGAAAGGCTTTAGGGATTCTGGCTGCCCGTAACAGCAGAATGGCATGGTTACAGCAGAATCAGATAATGGTCATCGCTGCCATCAACTTATGGATTTACTAAGCAGCAAGGAACTGTGCACTCTAAAAGTGTGAACTGGGGAGTACCCTAAGGCAAAAAGTTGTCAACCTCCAGATCTCACGTTTGGTTTTTTAAGAGCAGGCCTTCAATTTTTCTCTGGTGCCCTCGTTTTTTGTTTGTTTTGATTCCTTGACATTTCGTTCAGCTTTTATAATTACATGTGGGATGGTTATCACAAAAGTACTAAGAGTCAGTTAGATCTCTTTTGGTAATTTGCAGCAACCTGAAAAAGTTTTAGACAGGCTCTCCTAATATCCTAATACTTTCTTAATCACTAATTCCTAGCTTCAAAGAAGCAATGAGAAGAGCAAACCATCTGATCACCTGCTTGCGTAACAATTCTTCCTGCTTCCGCCTTTCTTCCTCTTCTCTTCTCCTTTCCTCCAGTCTTCTAAGAGCTTCTTCTTGCTGCTGTCTTTCTTCCTCTTCTCGTTGTCGCCGTAATGCAATTTCCTGCTCCCTCTGGCGTCGCAGAGCCTCCTCCTAAATTAAAAAAAAAAAGCAAGTGTGTGTGCGCACGTGTGCGTGCATCTCAATTAATATATTACATCATGATCTGGAAAGAAACAGGCTATGTGCTGCTAAGATCCTGTTAACAGTATATATAAAAAGTATCTAACCAGGATCTAGGGCAAAAAGTATATATGTGAGCTGGGGAGTAGGTATATTAAGAGTTAAAATAATTTGTATTTAAAATATTAATAGTTAAATAGCACTACGTGCAAAGTCCATCCTGGTTTCTACATTAGCTACATCACTTCCTGATTAACACTAAAAAGGACGCAGGCTTCGGTTTCTCTGTTGCTACCATTAGTCCCTATTTTTTTAATCAAATGAGAACCTAAGGCATAGAGAAGTCAAACCAACATAGCCACCAAAAATGCCTGGTGAGGTAGAGAAGTTTTCCAGTCAAAAGTATTGAATAAAGCCACGTGTCTCAGAACACGTTGCTAGAACTAAAGTCTCACGGATATTTATACAGAAAAGGGTCTCACTGTCAAAATAACTTAGGAAGAAATAATTAGCAACACAGAATTAAACAGATCTCTTTACTGCAATACTTCTTAAAGTCCTTACGTTGCTAATGTAGAGTGTGACTCTACGAAATACTACTAGGTCTAAGCTAATCTCAGCATGGACATGGATGCCTTTTTTCAGAGTTCCTCTTAGGGCAAAAAACAAGAAGGAAATGTGAAGCAAAGGCTAGACACTGGGGCTGTTTCAGAGTGGATTCTTTCAAATGGGATCTTTAAAAATCCCAGTAGAAAAAGGTCCAAGCACATAATAAAGAATTCCCAAAGAAGAAATACAAGTGGCCACAAAACATGAAAAACATTCAGTGTCACTGGTTATAAATACTTCAGGACTTAATTACTTCTGAAATCTAACTGGTTTATAAAACCCCAGGAAATATGTAAAAGCAATCAACTCCAATGAGTTACTAGGACTGAAGAATATCCCTCCAGTGGGTGTTAGTGGGTGACAGACATTTTTCCTAAAGGGAAGTGAGTCTCCTAAAATTCTAATCCCAATCCTGCTAACTCCCTGATGCCTTAGGGGAGCCTTCTCCAGGAGAACTATGACCTGTGAAATGACGGGAGTGAGCAAGATGTCCCGCAGGCCCTCCTTCAGCGCTAATCGTACAAGCAGAGTTCTCAGACATACCTGTTTCCTTCGGGCAAGCTCTTCTTCCTCGCGCCTTTTCCTTTCTTCCTCCTGCTGTCTCCGAAGAATTTCCTCCTGTTGTCTCCGGAGTTCTTCTTGCCTCTTTCGATCCTCCTCTTCCCGTTTTGCCCTCATTTCTGCCTCTCTTCTCTCCTGCTCTAGCTGTGGTTACACAAGGGTGCTCTTAGAAACTTGAGGCCAAGCACAGAACACTCCAACATCACTGACCAGTACTGTTAGGAGCTGGTCAGTGCAGACACTGGAAGGTGGAGACACCACCATTCACTCAGTTAACGTGTAGTGCAAGTGGCTGATGAAAGCAACTCTGTGAGAGCTCTAAGCTCTGCTATGTCATAGTAACCAGAAAGTTTTATGCTCTTCTAAGCTGGATGCACTCACCCCTACTTTTTACCTGTCTCTTCGCTCCATACTACTACTGCACATCTCCTATATGTGGGAGAGTGGCCTGTGTTGAGAGTAACATCAGAATTCTCTTGGGATGGCGTTTCTTTGCTCATCCCTACAAAGGATTTTCTGATTGAAGATGTAACAATGTGTCTAACAAGGTTTCAACCGCAACGTTGTTGAAAAATTACAGAAGTTCTTTAAAATCTGAAGATCAACCACTTAACAAACTCTATCATGTATAATTCCCCAATACTAGTCAAATCCAGCCCCTAATCTCCAGTCCTATTGCCACACATATAATTCAGGCCTTTACTTTCTCATCCACATTCCTAACAGTCTCTTACCTGGTTTCCCAGCATCCTATTTTGCCCAGAGTCCCCAGTTCAACATCCAACCTCCACCAAAAAAAATCACTCCCAGGCTTACATTTAATACCATCCTTCACCTTGAAAATAAATCCTAAGTCTTTAACGTGACACGGGTAAGGATCCTCCTGATTGGCCTGCCTCATCTTCTTTAATCTCTCTCATCATTTATTCCTCAGACACACCAGCTCTAGACTGGACCAAATTATTTAACTGTTTGCTGTGCCAGAATGTTCTCATACACTTCTAGCCTTTACAGGTCTTGTTTCCTCCAACTGCAGTTTAATTTTCACCTCCTTCTACTCTGTCAACCCAAAACCCTTCAACTGAGCTAAATCCTACTACCCTTCAAGTGAAACGGGCTCAGGTATTACCATCCATCCAAAGTGTCACCCGATTCCTGATCCCCACCTCTCCTGCTAGGTAGCTGGCTCATGTGCTTCCTTGTGTTGCTTGCCTGTGTCATCATCTTCCCAACGCCCCCAACACACACACACACCAGACAAGAATGCACACTTTCATCATCTATGTGTTCCCAGCACAAAGCGCTATGGAACAAGAACAAACTCAAGAATTGTTTGAATTGTGGTCTGTCACTCATATGTAGACAAATCCTGACTCTGAACTCATTTCATATTCTGGGCACTCTAAGGATACTGTCACTACCTCGGGATAAGAATGCACTAAACATAAAATAGGAATAAGATTTTCTCGGAGGCATGAGAACCCAGAAATCATTTCAATAACACTAAGGGTTCACAGACAACCTCTTCTGACAAGTACTAAAACCAAAATTCAAGATTCCTAGCTCCTCCAGAAGATGTGAATAGAACACAGAATGTAATATTAATGTTGAGCTTTTCAGCTGCATGTCTTAGGCACTAAGAGGCGTAAACAAACACCACCATAAAGATTCAATGTGGGAACTCAAGCCTCAGACCAAGGGTCTTATAATAAGCTATGTAGTGGATATTTTCTTATGATCTTACAAGAATTTATACCATGAATAACGTAACATACCACCATGATCATTAATGTGTCGACAAACCAATTTTAATTGATTTAATTTAAACTTGTTACTTTAAATTGTTGTGAGGTCTTTTTGGGGAGAAGGCGGCACAATAATGACAGAGTATGAGTGTGCTTAAACCAGCTACGTAGCCGTGAACTAAAAGGAAACATGTATAAGTAGCTAGAGAAATAGAGACATCAATAAACAAACGTCTACGAGCTGCGGTTGGAAAGCATGCACTGCTATGGAAGAATGAGTTTCAGACCTTTGCAGCCTTGGCCTTCTCCATCTGCTGAAGCTGTTCAAGGGCAGGTCCCGGAGTGGTGGTGTCCAGGGGAAGATCCCATACGCTACCACCTTCCCAAACTGTAAGACAGGAGGGGAAAAGAGTGAGGCATGTCAGAGCTTACATACATGGCTAAATATCCAGAAGCATAATGAAAAAAGCTGTTTCCTTGTCCCTGAATGAGCTCCATCACCTATATCTGTTCTGCTTCTAAGTAGACTGAACTACCAGTGGGCTCTAGTTTATATCAATACCCTTCAACACATCTAGAAGAAAGTACCAGGCATTTACTGGGAACTAATTTCATCCTCAAAAAAACCCATATCTGTTCATATCCCCATTTTTACAGATGAACAAGCTAATAAGGGTCAGAGGTAGTTTTGTAACATTCCCAAGGACACATGGCAAGCATATGGCCATGCCAGGATTTAAATCCCAGTGTATATAGATCCCAAAGCCAACGGTGTTTCCAGTAGCCACACAACGTCTTACTGCATATGAAGTGGAGAGAAGGGTTAAGAGAGGTATGGCTGTAGAACTAGAGAGAACTCAGTGGTTGCACAATATTGTGAATGTATTAAATGCCACTAAATTGTTCATCTTAAAATGGTTAATTTTATGTTACATGAATTGCATTTCAATGAGAGAGAGAGAGAGAGAGAGAGAGAGAGAGAGAGAGAGAGAGAGAG